>NC_136903.1:56220499-56253006 GCF_949606895.1 Notothenia rossii | reverse complement strand
TCTCTCTCTCTCTCTCTCTCTCTCTCTCTCTCTCTCTCTCTCTCTCTCTCTCTCTCTCTCTCTCTCTCTCTCTCTCTCTCTCTCTCTCTCTCTCTCTCTCTCTCTCTCTCTCTCTCTCTCTCTCCCCCCCCAATGGGGCTTTATTGGCATGAAAGTTAAATTAAACAATGTTGCCAAAGCATCACATACAAAATAATTAACAACATTAACAGACATTTCAAATTTTTACATATTATTGATGATATATATATACAGTGATACAATTACATTTCAACGTGTGTGTGTGTGTGAGAGAGAGTCTCATTCACTGTCCCTCAGGTTGTGGCATGTGTATACATATTGGGCAGCAAGGTGTGCCTTGTCTCCTTCTCCTAGGAGTACTCTCAGTCTTGAGAGGTCATCAACCTCCTTGAAACCTGGGATTACAGAGTTCAACTTGTTCCAATAAATGCTGATTACTTCGTTGAATGTTTGGCACTTCAGGAGGAAGTGCATCTCTGTCTCAGTCTCACCTGTCGTACAGTGACCACATGTTCTGTTCTCTTTTGGTTGCCAGGATCTTTTGAGTCTTCCTGTTTCGATTGCCAGTTTGTGGTCACTGAGCCTGTACTTGGTTAGGATCTGTCTCTGCTTTCTATCTCTGACAGTAGAGAGATACTCTGCCAGCTCATACTCTCTGTTTAGAGCCAGTTAACATTCTAATCTACTTTGGCTTTTAGTTTCTTCTTCCCAATGTTGTAAATAGTTGTCTTTACATTGTGTTATAATGCGTTTGACTGTGATTGGTGTTTGGAGAGCAGTGTTGTTGAGAGACTGGTCAGAGTGGCTCTGAGAGGGGGCAGTTAGCCTCAGCACCAGCTGACATAGGGGACTCTTCTCTGGGGTTAGCTCTTGGCTTTGGAGGGCTTTGGAGTGGAGGGTGTCTCGGGGGCTGGATCTAAGGTGGTTAAAGAATGTCAGTGCTCTCTTTTGAGTGTTAATGATCAGTGGGTATCTGCCTAATTCTGCTCTACATGCATTTGTTGGTGTTTTTCTCTGAACACGTAAAATGTATCTGCAGAATTCTGCATGGAAAGACTCTGTTGGATGTTTGTCCCAGCGGGTATAGCTCTGGTGACTGAGTGGACCCCATACTTCACTACCGTACAGCGCAATGGGCTGGATCACACTATCAAAGATTTTGAGCCAGATTTTAATTGGAATTTGGACATTATAAAATGTTCTCTTAATTGCATTAAGAGCTCTTCTGGCTTTTTCTTTGAGTGCATTCACTGCCATGTTGAAACTTCCTGATGCTGTTATGGTTAAACCGAGGTAGGTGTAACTCATACTATGTTCGATGATATGATTATTTATGGTAAACTGGTATTTGTTCTCCTGACATCTGGGGCGTTTTTGGAAAACCATGACATTAGTTTTCTTCATATTGACTGCCAGGGCCCAGTTCTTACAGTACTGGTCTACTATGTCCAGCTGTTGTTGTAGTCCTTGTTCAGTAGGAGACAGCAGAACAAGGTCATCAGCATAAAGCAGACACTTCACCTCTCTCTCTAGGAGGGAGAGGCCAGGAGCAGCACAGTGATCCAACTGAACAGCAAGTTCATTTATATATATATATATATTAAATAAAGTGGGACTTAAATTGCAACCCTGACGAACACCTCTTCTCTGGGTGAAGAATTCAGTTTGTTTGTCTCCAATTTTAACAGCACACTTATTCCCTAAATACATTGATTTAACCAGATCGTACATTTTGCCCCCTATACCACAATGTAGAAGTCTATAATAGAGCCCTTCGTGCCAAATAGAGTCGAAAGCTTTTTTGAAATCAATGAAACAAGTGAATATCTTACCATGTTTTGTTTGGTGTACATGTTTGTTAACTAAAGTGTGAAGGGTATATACATGGTCGGTGGTGCGGTGTTTTGGAAGGAAGCCAATTTGATTTTGACTCAAGATGGATTGTCGGTTAAGGAAATCTTGTATTCTTTTATTTAGAATACTACAGAATAATTTCCCCAGACAGCTGCTGACACAGATGCCACGGTAGTTATTAGGGTCTGATTTGTCTCCACTCTTATGAATGGGGGAAATGAGCCCTTTGCACCAGATGTCAGGAAAACATCCTAACTGCAATATGATATTGAACAGCTTTAATACTGTACCCTGCATCTCTGGGGTGCTGCATCTGAGCATTTCGTTTTTAATGTTGTCTGGGCCACAAGCTTTCCTTGGCCGGAGAGATTGTGTCTGTGTGGTCAACTCTTCCCAAGTCATTGGGAAATCAAGGGGGTTTTGGTTGTCTTTAATAGTTTCTTCTAATGTTTGGAGTTTCTCTTTTGTAATACATTGATCTGAATTCATTAGATTTATTGGTATGTCTTTGTACAAACTTTCAAAATGTTCTCTCCAGATGTCACCGTTTTGGATGGGTAATGCTTGCGGTTGTTTTGTGTTGAAGTTGCTCCACAGATCCCAGAATTGATTTTGATCAATGGCTTTCTCAATATCCTCAAGTTTCATGTGGGTATAATTTTGTTTTTTGTTCCTTATTGTACATTTATATTTGTTTAAAAGGTCATTGTATCTAATGCGTAAGGCTGGGTTGTTTGGTTGCCGATGTTTTTCATTTGCTATTTTTCTCAGGTCTTTTCTGATGGTCTTGCATTCCTGGTCAAACCATTTGTCAGCGTTTTGCCTTTTAACAGGCTTCCGCTTTTGTTTTACAAGGTCAGCTTTAATAGCTGCCTTGTGAAATATCATATTGATATAATCAATGGCCATGTTTACACCATCTTTGGTAGGAACATATTGATTTTGGTCAAATAGTGACATGTCATTCATCAGATCAGGTGAGTTCAAGGCCATGGTGAATTTGTCTCCACTGTCTGGGGCCCATCTGTAAGTAGGATTTAATGTATACAGCTTACTGGGTCCCCTTGTTGTGTCACTCATTGGACCTGAGACTTTAAAGAACACATTGATTTGGTTGTGGTCTGAAAAGGGGGATTGCTGTCTGACAGTGAATGCACTGATAGTGGAGGGGTCCATGTCAGTGATTGCATAGTCTACTACACTAGACCCTAGAGCTGAGGAGTATGTGAATCTCCCTAAAGAGTCCCCTCTGAACCTCCCGTTCACTATGTACAGGCCTAAGGCCCGACAGAGATGCACTATCTCTTTGCCATTCTGATTGATTTCAGAGTCAAGGCTGTTCCGATGGCTGACGGTTGGTGTGGTAAACAGGGGGGGCTCACCAAATACATGGTGGCTGCCCTGTGGGTCTATGACATCAGGTTCAATTCCTGTTCGTCCGTTCAGATCTCCAGTTAGAAGCACATTTCCCTGGGCCTGAAAATAGGCTATTTCTGAATGGAGAGTTTCAAAAATGTCTTCTTCAAAATAAGGAGAATCTACTGGGGGTATATAAATAGCACACACGTATAGATTCCTGTCAGTTATGCCCAGGGCTTGATCTAACCTTAGCCAAATGTGTGATTTACCTTGTTTTACTACTGAGATCTGATGGCAAAGATCTCCTTTAGACCACACCAAGATCCCCCCCGATGTTCTGCCCTTGCGTATGTTTTTTGATTTTATAGAGGGCACCATTACTTCATTATAACCTGGAGGACAGTGAGTGAGCAGATCATTTTTACACCATGTTTCTGTTAATATAATTATATCAACATCTTTGATAGATTCTAAGAACTCTGGATTCTCACTCTTAACCTCAAAGGTTGAGGAGTGGAGTCCCTGAATATTCCAACAGCTTATATGAAAAGAACGCATCTTTTAAAAAATACAAAACAATCAAAATGAACCTGTATAGTGAGACAAATATATAAAAAAAAACAAAAAAACAACAAATAAAACAACTACTTTCACTAATATTGCTATTGTACTGATTACTACGATAACATATAAATGTAATGTCTTAGCTGGACAGAAGTCGGGTGCACAGGGTGTGCAGCATCATCCTGATGTCTCCCAGTTCAGAGGTAGCAGGGGGAGGGAGGGTGGCAGCAGGCTGGGCTACAACTGCAGCATAGCTCCGCTGCTGTAGGCGGGGAGGGAGACAAGGAGCAGCTGTTGCTGCATATCTCTGCTGCTGATGTTGTGCAGGTGTTGAGCTGGGTGAAAGCAGCCTCCTCTGGGTGTGTTGGGGGCGTGGGGAGTGGGAGGTCCAGGCTGAGCTGTTGTGTCTCCTCACAGCAGGGGTGGTGATCCTGGGGTGGTGATGGGGAGGAAGCGGTGTGGGAGGGTCTATAAGGCCTCTAGAGGAGGGGGTGGGAGGACTGCGTCCCAGGGCTGCATCTTTGAGGGCCTTTGCAAATATCCCCACCCTCTCTCTGTGTAGGTGGAGTCCATCATAGAGGTCCCAGGGGCCAATGGTTGAGTGGAGGGCCAGGTGGACATTTGGTAAGGTGGCACATCCTTTTCTGATCTCCATATTAATGTCATGGATGACATGAGGAGGGGTGTCTGTCCTTGGCAGCAGGGTGGAGACCACAATGCGGGTGTCAGGGAATTCCTTACTGGCCTGCTCCGCCATTTTCCTCACTGCCTCAGCAGTGTCCCTACGGAGGGTGTGCAGGTCATTTGTTCCCGTGTGGATCACCAGGTACTGAGGGCTCCTGAGGGTCTCCTTTTTCAACAGCTTCATGGCCTGGCCTGTGGTGCTGCAGTGTTTAGACAGCACCTTTTTATCAGGGAAAAGCTTTCTTGGGTCCAGGAACTTCCCGTTTGAGTCAGCCAGCAGGACCACTTGTGGGTCTTGTTCTTCCTGCTGAGTAGAGGGAGGCTGGGATGGGCAGAGCTGGCTGTGGGCAGCTGGCTGTGTGGGTGTATCAGGACGGGCCAGGGTGTTGTTGGGCTGGGTGCTGAGCAGAGAGGGTGGGCCAGGGACACTGGCAGGAAGAGTCTGTGTCTCTCTACTCGTCATTGTGAGGACTGATGAGAGTTTCTCTGTCAGGTGCTGGACCTGCCTGGTGAAGCTCTTCTCTCTACACTCAGCATCCTCCCTCACCTTGGCTAACTGAACACGGAGCACACTGTTCTCCTGTTTGAGTGCCTCTACACTTCCTCTGAGGTCGGATGCCAAAGCCTCGTTGTCGCTCTTGAGCTGCTGGAGGTCCTCTTTAAGCTGCTGCAGAGTGTTGTCTGGGGGACCAGACTGCCTGTCCTGGGTCCGCTCTTTGAATTCTGCAAAGTCCAGCTCCAGCAGGGCCATACTCTCCTTCAGCCGATTGTTGGAGCTGGCCGGTGTGGGAGGGGCAGAGATGGACAAGGTGTTGGGGTTCTCTATTGGGCTCTCATCACCTTCGCTGTCAGAGGGGACATCAGAGGGGACATCAGAGGGGACATTGATCCTCTTTGTGTCCACCTCAGCTTTCAACAGGGGGAATGCCTCTTGGAATGACTCCAGGTTGGCTTCATTCCCTTGGACCATGACCTTTCCTTTGGTGTAGTATGTGATGGTGAGCAGAGGGTCATCTTTGTCAAGGTGTTCATCTTTACAGATTTTTAATCTGCCTCCTGAGCCGATGCCCTCTCTGGATAGGTATGCATAATTCCTTCACAGAGTATCTTTCCAGATGTAGATGGAATCAGTGAAGAATATGAGGTTGTTCTTCTTCCTTCCTCCTTTTTGTTGGGCATAGTCAGTGAAGAGGACCTCTGGGTTTCCACACAGTGTCTTCTCCTTGTGTTTGTCTTTCGCATTTACACTTTTGCATTTAGCAGGATATTCAATCTCTCTTCCCTCTGCTCTGAGAGCTGAGAAGTTCTTTTTTGCCTGCTGGACAGTTTCCATGGCGACCACTTGTTTTGTTCCAAAGAGAGGCTAGGCTAATTAATTAGCTTACAAATACTTTTCTTTTCCTTTCTTTTTATCTTCATGAAATAATTCACAGTTTATAATGTTCCGCTACCTTCTTTGGTGCAGCTCCTTCCAACAGTGGCAGGTAACAGCTGGCAGCCCACAGCTAGAAGCCCACAGCTAGACGGTTGACAATTGTCAATTGGTAGTTGAAAGCTAGTTAGTAGTTTCAACTCAAAAATACATCCAAAAATTGCGTTTCTTCCTCTGGTTTCTGTCGATCAATGTTGTTAACTCTTCTTTGGAGTTAATTCTGCAGATTTTCCTATAAAATGTCTCACTTTTTAGGTCCAATTTCGATTTTTTGTTCAGGAGCTCATTTCTGATGCAGCTTACTCAAATCAATCTCTCTCTCTCTCTCTCTCTCTCTCTCTCTCTCTCTCTCTGATTGTGAGTGGACCGGTGAGTATAGCGGAGAGCGATCATTTAAAGTTTACAACTTTTCAAACCATTGTCTTTGTGCATCATTTCACCGACTTTGGTGTTTTTTGGTGGTGTTTTTTGGTTGCACTGGTGAATTGTTTGTCTACTAGCTGCAGCTGCAGTCACGCCGCCCGGCATGGCGTTCCGTGGCAGCTGCGCTGGTTTAGAGAAGCTGACTCGCCAACACGCCATCAAGCTCTCTCCACCTGTCGGTGTGTCGGTGGAGGAGTGTGGTCTGGCTGTGGTGGGATATGGCAGAGTTAAATCTGCCTCCCCTCTCTACCCCCGTTTCTGAAAAACTAGTTGTTGGAGAGAGAGCTGGCTCGACACGGGCAGCTTGCGTCTCCCATTAAGTTGATCCCCCTGGGCTGTAAATCCCCGCACCTCAAGCACGTTGTGTCTTTTAGGAGACAGGTGCTTATGGTCCTGAAGAAGGATGAAGGGGAACTTATTCTGGCTCTCAAGTTTAAAATGGCTGATTTTGTGTATACTGTCCATGTTACGTCTGACATTTTGAGAAGTTATGGTTGTGATGCGCCCGTGGTGTCTGCGCTCGCAGCCGGCCCGACGGTGCCCGCGGCGGAGCCGCTACCGGTTGCCTTGTCCACGGCTGGGCCGCCGGTGCTGGGGTCCGCGCCGCCGGTGCTGGGGTCTGCGCCCGCGGCGGTGCCGCTGCAGGTCCTTTTGTCCACGGCCGGACCGCCGGTGCTGGGGTCCGCGCCTCCGGTGCTGGGGTCCGCGCCCGCGGCGGAGCCGCTGCAGGTCCTTTTGTCCACGGCCGGGCCGCCGGTGCTGGGGTCCGCGCCCGCTGCGGAGCCGCTGCCGGTTGCTTTGTCCACGGCCGGGCCCGCGCCCGCGGCGGAAACGCCGGTGGTGGAACCGCAGGTCAGTCGGTCCGTGGCAGAGCCAACGGTTTCACGCGTAGAAAGCACACAGGCAGCCGGTACACACAGTATCACACACACAGACACTCAGGTCACACAGAAAGCAGATAGTGAGCACACTGCAGCCAGAGTGGCTGAGTCTGTTCTAGAGGATGTGGTAATGGATGAAGATTTGCTAAGGTTAGGAAAAACAAACAAGTGAGCAAAGGAAGTGTGGCTCAAAAAGGGAAGGTGTCAAAGAAGGAGTCGCTGTGTTCCTCCTCTCAGCCAGAGGGAGTCTCAGAGGACTCAGAGGACAGTGACAGTGAGTCATTCTTTGACATCGTTGAGGTAGCAAAGGGAGAGGAGTACTCTTTCCAGAGGATCAGATCATTTCTGGAGGAAGCTAAGAGGTGGAGGGGGGTGAAATTAGATGATTTTTTTACTGATTTGCAGATCTTTCACAATTCTGCCAGGGTTCTCATGCGGCGCAAAGGAGCCTTAGGGGAACCTTTCTTCAGCGGCCCAGAGAAGGCTCCGTTAAAGAAGATACTTCAGAGGATTAGAGAGGAAACTGCAAAGAAAGATGAATAAGTACATCTTGGTTTTATTTTTTTATTTTGTATTTTTCTTCAGCCAGGTTTTTGATTTAGTTAGGATGCAACTATAATTTCATAATGAGTGACAAAGATGGGCTCTTTAAACATTAACGGTGCTCGAGGGGATGCTAAGAGAGCACTTTTATTTACTTTATTAGGAAACAAGAGTTTAAATGTGACGTTTCTCCAAGAAACTCACAATTCTGCTGAGAACGAGAAGGACTGGAGGAGGGAATGGGGGGGAGGGGTTCTTCAGCCATAAGCCCAGCAATAGTGGAGGGGTTGCCATTCTCTTTGCGAGGGGCTTTACACCCTTCTCCTGTACGGTCGATGAGGTCATCCCAGGACACTTGCTCAAAATAAATGCTGAATTTGAAAAAGTTAAAATATGTTTTATAAATATTTATGCTCCCAGTGTGGGCGCAGAGAGGCTTTTGTTTTTTGAGAAACTGAAACGCACTCTTAGCACCTGTGATAGTGAGGAGTATCTGTTCCTGGGGGGTGACTTCAACTGCACAGAGAACCCTGTGCTGGATAGGAACCACCAGGAACCGCATGCTGCCTCGAAGAGTGCCTTAATAAGATTAACAGAAAGCTTTGAGCTGTGTGATGTTTGGAGGCACTTCCACCCGGGCCAGCGGCAGTACACGTGGGTGCACTCTAGGGATAACCTGTTGTCTCTGGCTAGGCTGGATCGTGTCTATGTTTTTAATCATCACATTAATGTAAGCAGAAGCTGCTCCATCAGTCCAGTGGGAATCTCTGACCATTCCCTCGTACAAGTCTCAGTTTTTATGAATCATGTTAAGTGTAATAGTGCGTATTGGCACTTTAATGCTTCTCTGTTGGCCGACAACCATTTAAAAAATTGTTTTTAATTATTTTGGGAAAACTACCGTTTATCTAAGAGTGAGTACAATTCGCTTCAGCAGTGGTGGGATGTAGGTAAAGTGAAGATCAAGCAGCTTTGCCTACAGTACACTTTCAATGTCACAAAGGACATGGCTAGATCTCTGTGAGCTCTGGAGAGAGAAGTGGTGGAGCTGCAGGGATTGGCAGACTCCACAGAACACAGAACATGTTGAAGTTTTCAAAAGTAAAAACTCAGCTCTGTCTGACCTGCTGGGGTTTTCTGCTCAGGGTGCTCTGGTCAGATCCCGGTTTCAGAACATCGTGAAAATGGATGCTTCCTCTCACTTTTTCTTTGGTCTAGAGCAGGGGTGTCGAACTCATTTTCATCTCGGGCCACATTCGCATTATGGTTGCAGTCAAAGGGCCGGTTGTAACTTTAAGACTATATAAATGTACATATTTAATATATATAAAATAATGTATTATATTACATTATTGCCTCTGCATTGGATTATTATCGGATAGGGTAATAACTTCATAATTAACTCGGTCCGAAAGCAGAAGTCTAGGGCAAATAATTGCAAGTCTCTTCAGTGAGAACGTCACAAAATGATTTTTAAAAGAAAAGCTAAATAAAAAGTGACATTTTGAAAATAAAATCAAATCTGAGAAAAATGTTTTTATTTGAGATGCATTGTGGGACATGTAGTTTATGGGCAATGTGCTTCTGTAAATCGCCATGTAACCGTATAACAAACATATTATATTCTTTGCAAGCTCTTGTGGGGCCACATAAAATGAAGTCGCGGGCCGGATTTGGCCCCCGGGCCTTGAGTTTGACACCCCTGGTCTAGAGCGTAAGAATGGTCAGAGGAGGCTGATGCACTCCCTGCGATCCAATGCTGGGCAGCTGCTTCAGGAGTCCGCCGACATTCGTCAGTGTGCTGTGGAGTTCTACAAAGAGCTCTACAAAACAGAGTTCCAGGCCGAGCCAGAGGTGGCGCAGTCGTTCTATGAGGGCCTTCCTAACGTCCCTGAGGAGGACCATGCTGAGCTGGAGGCGGAGCTCTCTGCCCAGGAGCTGCAGGAGGCCCTGCAGAGCATGCAGAGTGGGAAGGCTCCTGGCATAGACGGCCTGCCTGCAGACTTCTATAAGGCTCTCTGGCCGGTTATAGGTGACGACCTGCTGAGTGTGCTCAGAGACAGTCTTATTAACGGGAGGTTGCCTCTGAGTTGCAGGAGAGCTGTGCTCACTCTCCTCCCTAAGAAAGGAGACCTGCAGGAGATTAAGAACTGGCGTCCTGTGTCTCTACTCTGTACCGACTACAAGCTGCTTTCCAAAGTGTTACCGACGAGGCTGAGAAGAGTGATGGAGCATGTCATTCACGTAGACCAGACATACTGTGTACCCAGCAGGTTGATAACTGACAACGTGACTCTAATTCGAGATGTTTTGGACCTCTCCGGTTCATTGGGCTGTGAGCTTGGTCTGATTTCTCTAGACCAAGAAAAGCCTTTTGACCGAGTTGAACACCAGTACTTGTGGCAGACGCTGGAAGCTTTTGGGTTCAGCTCTGGTCTCATAGCCAACATCCAGGTCTTGTACAGGGACATTGAGAGTGTACTGAAGATAAACGGTAGTTTGTGTGCTCCTTTTGAAGCTCAGAGAGGAGTCCGACAGGGCTGCTCTTTGTCCGGGATGCTCTACTCCCTGGCCATAGAGCCCTTTTTACACCGGTTAAGGTCAAAGTTACAGGGTTTCTCTTTTCCTGGCTGTTGGGATGTTTTTAAATTGTCTGCGTATGCGGATGACATACTGGTCTTTGTTAAAAAAAACAAGATGACATCAATGTTTTAACTGAAACTGTGAGCAATTTTTGCAAAATCTCATCTGCTCGAGTCAACTGGGGGAAAAGTG
Source organism: Notothenia rossii (assembly GCF_949606895.1). Classification (NCBI taxonomy): domain Eukaryota; kingdom Metazoa; phylum Chordata; class Actinopteri; order Perciformes; family Nototheniidae; genus Notothenia; species Notothenia rossii. The sequence continues at coordinate 56,242,470 of NC_136903.1, read as the reverse complement.
AGGCCTTAGCAGTAGGAGAGGGCAGTATTGACAGCTTGTTGTTACCTGGGGGCCTTGGTTGGAAAAGGGCAGGGGTAAAGTACCTGGGTATTTATCTTGGTGATGACACGTTTTGTTTGAAAAACCGGGAGGGGCTTATAGAGAAAGTGGAAGGCCGGTTAAACAAGTGGAAGTGGATCCTTCCCAAACTTTCTTTTAAAGGGCGTATCCTTATTTTAAACAACCTTGTTTCCTCCATGCTGGCTCACCGACCCACCCGTAAACCTGCTGTCCAGGGAGCAGGCTCTCATGGTGGACTTCTTCTGGGACCGCATGCACTGGGTCCCTCAGAGCGTCCTGTTCCTGCCAAAGGAGGAGGGGGGACATGGCCTGGTTCACCTGGCAAGCAGAGGGGCTGCTTTCAGGCTCCGGTTCGTCCAGAGGTTCCTGACTGCACCTGCTGACCTGGTCTGGAGACCCGTAGCTCGGGCCTTATTGGAAAGCTGTGGTGGGCTGGGTCTGGCTGAGTCGCTGTTCCTAATTAACCTAAAAGAATTACGCCTGAACAATCTATCGGGTTTCTATGGAGGTTTCTTCAAGGTGTGGGGACTACTCAAAAAAGAGAGACCAGAGTGCTGTGGCTCACTGTTCTGGCTCCTCAGAGAGCCGGTGGTCCGTGGATCTCGGTTTGTGTGTGGAGTAGGGCCTTCTCTACAACAGAGACTCTATGAGGAGAGGATCCTCACGCTGGGCCAGGTGGTGGAGGTGTGTGGCCTCCGTCTGGACAACGCTGCAGGCCTGGCCTCACGTCTGAGCCTCAGGTCAGTCCGGGTGGTCAGCCTCCTGCTGCAGAGCTGGAAACAGCAGTTCAGCCAATCAGAGCTGGCGCTGATCGCTGCTCACTGTAACGGACTGAAGTCTCCAAATGACAATGAGTCTTTTCCAGAGATGCAATGTTTTCCTGACCTCAGTTGTGAGGGTTTTTTGTTAAAGTTGGAAAATGTTACTGATTTTAAGTTTAGCACCATGTCCAACAAAACATTTTATTATTTGGTGACAAAAGTGCTGAATCAGAGCAGACTCCAGGAGCGAGTGGACACCCGGTGGAGAGCCCATCTGGGCCTGACTGAGGCTCAGAGGCCTGAGTGGAGAGCGCTCTACAAGCCTCCGCTGACTAAGAGGGTTGGGGACCTCCAGTGGAGGATTCTCCACGCTGCGGTAGCTGTAAATGCGTTTGTTTCAGTTATCAACCCTACAGTGTCTGACTCCTGTCCTTTCTGTGTACAGAGGGAAACCATTTTTCATTGTTTTACGGAATGTGGTCGACTCTTTTGTCTTTTTCAAAAGACTCAGATGTTGATTTTGTTTAATGTGGTTTTTTCTAAGACAATGTTCATTTTGGGTTGTAGGTACAGTTAGAAGCAAAATTGCAAAAGTCAGCTTTGGAATTTTTTGTTTGGGCAGGCTAAAATGGCCATTTACCTCAGCAGGATGAATAAAGTTGCGGAATCATTGGATACCGATGCAGTTTCGATTTTCAAGCGGATGGTTAAAGCAAGACTAAAAGCGGACTACGGTTACTTTTGCTGAATAAAAAATGTGGTAGAATTTGAGGCCATGTGGTGCCTAAAAAATGCTTTGTGTTCTGTGGAGAATGAGGATCTTATTTTCAGTCGTTGTCTGAACTGACAATGTGTGTCAATGTGTCTGTTTGGTTATTTGCTTTGTGAATAAAAGTGGTTTGAAAAATCAAAAAAGAAATCTCTCTCTCTCTGTCAAAATTCCCAAAGTTGTCCTGAAATTAACTTATTAAATAAACGAACAATATAGCCTACTTATGCAAACAACATTGAATCTGGACTTGAAATTATTCTGATTAAGCTACATTGTAAATAAGCAGACAGCGCTGACACACACACACACACCTCTTGTTTTCTCCGCCACATCTCCTCCGTCCATACCTCTGGGAAAGGTGAGCTTGAGCTAGCCAGGGGAACGTTGCTAGCGCAGCTAACGTTAGTGCTAGCATTATCCACGTCTTTAGGCGGCTCTTCTGATGATGTACTGGTAGCAGCTTCACTTGCAGCTTCGGTGCTGCTAGCCTCTTTCTTCTTGTGAATGATATTCTTTTTAGAAAAAAGTCAAGTAAAAAATGTTTGCTTGCCATTATAGAGCTTTTTCGTTAGCGTTCTTGAAGGAAAGAGCTGCCGCAAAATCGGGTGAGCATATTACATTGCGCCGATTTTGCGTATATATATATATATATATATATATATATATATATATATATATATATATATATATATATATATAGAATGTATAAAGACGTAGTATATATATATATATATATATATATATAGAATGTATAAAGACGTAGTATATATATATATATATATATATATATATATATATATATATATATATATATATATATATAGAATGTATAAAGACGTAGTATATATATATATATATATATATATATATATATATATATATATATATATATATATATATATATATATATATATATATAATGTATAAAGACGTAGTATATACACGTTCTCCTGGCGAGACCTTAAATAATCTTCGTAATATCTATCAAACTATAGATCCTACACATCCACTGGACGTGGATTCTAACAGTACAATATACACTTCTCGCTAGAAATCAAAAAATCAAAAAGCATTTGAATGGTCAAACTATCCTACAATTTAGGATTTTCCAGAGAGGGTTATTTGAGAATATACAACCCACCTGAGCGTTTGCAGTCAACGGGAGCACTAGAGGTAGAAAACTTTAAAACGTAATTATAGGTCGTAATAAGCGTTTGAACTATCGACCTATTTGGTCGTATGAGTTGGAGGACTTGATTCTTAAGCATCACCGGCAAAGCAAGAGCACACAGTTTGTTGCTTTTACTTCAGACTTTAATGTGCTAATAAGGAAACCTGAAGTCACTTTTGTGGCATTTGGCCAACACGGTATTTTTGTTGTGTTTGACTTTGATATTGTGCATGTTTTATATAAAGCTAACATTGTATGTATTAGTTCTTCATTAGTTTTGTTTTGGGGCAGCATAAGCTCAGTCTGCAGGGACTCGACATGGGAACCGAAGGGTCGCCGGATCAAGTCCCAATTGGACCGAAAAATACCAAATGTGAACTGGTAGCTGGAGAGGATCCAGTCCACAGTGGCACTGCTCCCTGGAGCCGGAAAAACTGGCATCCTGTTAGCACTGACACCTCTACATATAAGAAATACGTGTTTGTATATGTAAGTATGTGTATTCAGACCTGATGTGTTAATAAGAAAGTGAACAACTGAATTTCTCCTTCGGTATAAATAAAGGGTCTTCTTCTTTTTTCATAGTCGTTTTGGAGAAGTGTCTTAACTAAAACAGAAAGCCAATTGTATCTCGCTCTGCAGAGTTCCCCTCCTCCCAAAAACAAACCTACCAAGTAAGTAAAGTCGGTAAAAAACACTTGAGGTATTTTTGTTCACATAACTGTATTAGGTTAGTTGGAAGCAAAAATATTAAGTTGAACCAAATATATCTTATTTAAATGAAATATTATTGCTTTCAACAAACCTAATGCAGTTATGTGAAATCTGTTGACATAGTACATTTAATTAAAGTCAACATTACAGTTTTTTCAATGGATTAAACACCATTGTCTCTCTTAAGGACAAAGGAGCTACACTGTAAAATGTTTGGCTAAAATTACAGTAAATTACTGGCTACTAGTTGCATGGATTTCACAGTAATGTACTGAATATATTTTACAGTAAATTAGAATAAAAGTACAACTAAATACTGTGACTTTACAGTTGTCATGCCCATGGAATTACTGTGCAGTACAGAGCTGTGGTATTATGGTATCTTGCTGTACATAAATTACAGTAATTACCTGTATTTTCAAACTTTTACTGTAAAAGTAATTTAACACAGTAGCCAGTAATTTAATGTAAATATACAAATTTAAATAATACGATAGCTAATATATTGTAAATTTGACTAGTTAAGTGGGATTTTACCATAACTACACAATTCAATCAGCTCAATCAACAAAGAAAATGCCCATTTTAACTTTGTATTACTCCATTGAAGTGCAAAGTACATTTCACAATGTCTTGGACATGTTGTCACGGCCCCAACCTCTACTCCGCGGTAGTGGCTCGTGCTGAGACGCGCAACATGAAAGAATACACGCAATAAACGGTACTTGGTAACGAGCATTTATTGATAATCAGCCGTTTGCTCACACAAGCGATACAGGAAAAAAAAAAGAGGTCTGGAGGAGTGGCCAAAAGGAACAAACAGGAGGGAACCCGAGCCAGCCACACCACGGGCCGTAGGACCCAGAGCCCCCCCCCCCCCCAACCAGAAATCAATTATAAACCCTATGGGAAACAAAATAAAGCCACGAAAACTGGACTACCAGGTCCTCCAGGCTAAACATAAACACATCTGCAAAAATATGGCCTACAGCTCAAAATGGCAAAGAGGTATTCTAAGGAGAGTGTCTCCCGGCGTTAGGATAGGCGAGACCTGCTTCTTCTTCTTCTTCTTTTATTTAATGGCGAATCGCTTCCACTTGGAGCATATATCGCCACCTACTGTAGAGTTATTAAATGTTCATATTAAATCCTTGTCCTCAGACCAGTGCTTTTGAGGAATTTGAAGATCAGCTTGTTTGCTTAATTTCCTTTCGTATATTGACTTGAAATCCATGTCCTTGACGTTGATTTGTTCCAGTGCAGTATTCAGAATGAATCTTTGTCTGTTATAATCCGGGCAGCTAAAAAATAAATGATGTATTGTCTCCGGTTGTTGGCAACCATCACAATAGCCATTTGGATGTTTTCCAACCAGATGTAGTGATGAGTTTAATCCAGAGTGTCCCAATGTTATCCTGCTGTTAATTCTCTGTTCTCTTCTACTACTCCCCCAAGTGCTTCCTGTTCCTACTTCCCTTTGTATCTGGTATAAATGTCTTCCTTTGGTGTTACTGTCCCATAGTTGTTGTCATTGTTGCTTGATAACCACTTTTGTAACAGATTTGACTTCTGCTCTACTGATGGGTACCATAATATCAATCTGGTTTGCTTTCAAACCACATTTTCCCAGTTGATCCACTACTTCATTCCCTCTAATACCCACATGCGCTGGAACCCACACTAATTGAACAACAATTCCCAGATGAACTAACCTAAACATGATGTGTAAAATGTAATGTAAGATATCCTGACGACATTCTGAAGAGAAGTTGTTTATACTCTCCAGAGCTGCACTGGAGTCAGAGCAAATGACCACTCGCATTGGCTGTATTTCCTCTACCCACTGAAGTGCTAGAGAGATAGCCATCATCTCTACTGTATATACTGCAATGTGATCACTCGTACGCTTTCCCACTTTTACTTTTAATTCAGGAACATAAAATGCACAACTAGTTAGACCATTTTCTGGATTTAAGGATCCATCAGTAAATATTTGTATAAAGTGCCCATATTGTTCATGTAGAACAGTATTCACATAAGCCTGTACATTGATTTTGTGTTTCAATAATGATAAATCTACTATAGGTTGAGGGAGCAACCATGGTGGAACAGCTGATAACAACACCGTCGGACTAATATTCCATTCTTTAAATTCCTTACATATTTCCGAAACACAAACACAAAAACTTTCTTTTTTTATTTTGTTACTTTCCCAACTTGTTTGTACAGTTTGTTTAGTAGGGTGAGTATCTTTATGGCCCTGTATATTTGCCCAGTAATTAACAATTAACTGTTTTCTCCTCAAAGAAATTGGTATTTATCCGACCTCTACCTGAAGTGCCGACACTGGTGTAGATCTTACTGCCCCACAGCATATCCTTAGTGCTTGTGCCTGGACTCTATCTAATTTTTTAAGAGAAGAATATGCAACTGAACCATACACTATTAGTCCGTATTCTATGGCTGATCTAATTAAGGCTGTGTATATGTTCCTCAAAGCAGCTTTATCAGCCCCCAACTTAGTGCCTGCCAAGCACCTCATAACATTTAAAACCCTTTTACATTTATCTACTACTTTATTAATGTGAGTACTCCATGTGACTCTCTCGTCCAACCATATTCCCAGAAATGTAAATGTCTTCACTTTCTTTAGATCTTGTCCATAAAGTTTTAACCTAACCTCCTCACCTATGCTTTTCCTCGTAAAAAATAAAGTTTCAGTTTTTTCCACCGAAAATCTAAACCCCCATGTCAGAGACCAGCTTTCAATTTCCGTAATGGCTTCCTGAATCTTAGCTACAATATAATTTACATTTCTGCCCCTTTTCCAAATAGCTCCATCATCTGCAAAAAGTGACTTACCAATATCAGATCCTACTTGTGTGTATATATCATTGATCATAATAGAAAATAAAAGAGGACTGATGACACTCCCCTGCGGGGTTCTATTTTCAACTTCATGCCTTCGAGAATATGACTTGCCAACTCGGACTCTGATGGCACGGCCAAACAAAAAATCCATAATCCAATTATATACATTACCTCCCAGACCCATAATGTCCAGTTTTCCTAGTTAATCCTTCCTTCCACATCATATCGTAAGCTTTTTTCACATCAAAGAATACAGCTACAACACACTCCTTATTCGCTTGGGCTTTCCTGACTTCAGACTCCAGGCACAGCAGTGGATCTAAAGTACTCCGCCCTCCTCTAAACCCACATTGATAAGGAGTCATTAGTTCATTTTTCTCAATGTAGTATGTTAGCCTTTCTGTTATCATTCTTTCCATAACTTTACACAAGTGTGATGTCAGAGCTATAGGTCTATAACTGCCTGGACTGGTTGGATCTTTCCCAGGTTTCCTAATAGGAATAATGACTGACTCTTTCCATATTATTGGCAGCTTCCCTTTCTCCCAGATCTTATTGTACATCTCCAGCAGCTTTCCTAATGTAAAATCACTTAATTTGGTCAACATTATATAACATACATTATCTTTCCCAGGAGCAGTCATTTTACACTTACTTAATGCTCTTCTCAACTCTTGAATAGAAAAAGGTATATTTACAACACTCTGCGACGAATGTCTTTCTTCATATACATTAGGATGTTCATCTAACACTTCCTGCCTCCTGATCTTACCTTCTTCTGTCAAATTTTCCGAAGAATGAACTTTGACAAAAATGTTAGCTAGAATTTCTGCCTTCTCCATAGCACCAGTGGCAATTTCCCCTCCAATCTCTAATACTGGCAGGTTACTCTGATGTCTTATTCCCCTCATCTTCTTAATCATTCCCCATACTTTATCTAATGGTGTAGTTCTCCCAATACTTGAACAGAATCCTCTCCAACACTCCCTTTTTGCTCTTTTAACAATGTTCCTTACCTGAGCCTGTGCCTTTTTATATTCTAATACATTGTGTAATGAATGTGTCTTTCTTAGCTTTCCAAACAGCCTGATTTTGTTTCAGATTGCATCATTACATTCTTTGTTCCACCACGTTACCATCTTAACACATTTACTAAGTTTAACAGTTTTATTCCCAATAGTTTAATTAGCGCTTTTAATTATATTTGAAGTAAATTGCTCATTTATTTCATCAATACTTCCTGCCATATCAATCTGATCAAATTCATTACCACATAATTTAGCAAACATCTCCCAATTTGCTTTAGCAAAAGTCCATCTAACGATACCATCGAGCTCAACCACATTACTTATATCAAACTTGATTATAATCGGAAGATGATCACTCCCAATACTGTTATTTGCCAATACTTCCCAACTACTACCAGAAGCTAATTAACTTGTTACAAGAGTAAGATCGATCGCAGACTCCGTTCCATCTCTAAAACTGAGTCTTGTACCTTGCCCATTATTTAAACAAACTAATTCCTTTGCCTCCATTAAGTCCTCCACCACCTGTCCGTTGTAATCTGTTGATCTCCCTCCCCACATTGTATTATGTGCATTAAAATCACCACACCATATTATTTCATTTCCTTGGCAAAGACTGTCTAATTCCTCTATTTTGAGTTTATTACATGGATTATAAAAATTCAGGACACTAATTTTCCTTTTATTAATCCAAACTTCTACACCCACTATTTCTAAATCATGACTGTTCTTAAATGTTAGTCTACTATAAGACATTACTTCTCTGATAAAGATTGCACATCCCCCTCCCTGGCCATCATTTCTATCTTGTCTTATAGCAGTATATCCCCCAATTATGAAGTCCAAATGAGTCTTCAGCCATGTTTCTTGAATGCAAATAACGTCTGGTTTTTCTTTTAACTGATATACAGTATATAGGTCTTGAATTCTTGTCCATTTGCAATAAGGCTTCTAGCATTCCATTGCAGAATGAAAAAAACATTAATCTATTCACTAATCTGTGAATCATCATTATTGGGGGCTAGCATACCCTATATCATTTCAACGGTTATATCCTTTATCCCCAATAATTCACCTGCTGCTTCCACTATTGTTTTCAGTCTTGACCTCTTTTTTGTTTGTTGCAAAGCAACATTCACCACTTTTCCAATAAAGGCCACAAATTTGTAATTAACAATCAATGCATCCTCTCCTATCACACACTTATGTGAACACTTTGTGGAGCTTTGCTTTGCCTGTCTGAATTTGGGAAAATCTTTTGAAGAGAATATACTTGCTGCTACTTGGGATTTCCTAGCTATGTTTAGTGAAACCTTTTCTGTTGCTTCAGCATATGAGACTTTATTTTGTACTTTGTATCTCTGCACCTCCTTGGTCTTTTTCTGCACTTCACAGCCCTGATACGCAGCACTATGTTCCCCACCACAGTTACAACATTTCACCTTAGCACCTGCAGTACAACTACCATATTCATGTTCCCCCGCACATGTTGGACACCTGGGCTTAGTTGCTTTGCACTTGTCTGCTACATGCCCAAACCTTTGACATTTAAAGCACCGCAGAGGTTTAGGGATGAATTATCTTACTGTAAAGCTCATGCAACCGATCATCATCTTCTGTTGAATTGTTTCTTCAAACTGAAGAAGAACAGACAAACTATCCACTATCTTACCTTGATACCTAGTAGGAAGACGCTTAACTACAGACACTTTTCCCCTTTCATTTCCTTCTTGAGTTCTTTTATGCCAATTTCTATGGGAACTCCACTGATAACTCCAAGTATTTTCCGATTTGCTCCAGGAACATGGCATTTAATTCAAACTTCATTCAGGGTCTTCATTTTCAGTAACTTTTCCTGTTGTTTTGCATTCATCAATTCAACCAACAGCCGTCCTTTGCTCAGAAATCTTGCTTGCTTTATCGATCCAATTTCTTTGTGAATCGCTTTAGTCAGGGCCACTGGATATAGCTTAGCTGCGGATTGCTCACCAAACTCCACAATCACTTTCCACTCTTCATTCTCAATCCTTTTCTTTACTTTCTTCAATTCATTTTGCGAATCAGATTCACTAAGACTGTCACTTGACATGTCTATCTTCTTTCTTTAAGTCTTTTTCCTTACTTCATTCCATCCTCCTTCTCCTTCAGATGCACTTTCCATATCCTCCTCTCCAGGACTCAAAGACGCCATTCCACCAGCTGATCTCAATCTCGCACTCACGTCAAAGTTCACTCCAATCTCCGTACTCCTGCTGAACCAGAGCTCCGCCTCACTCTCCAGGAGACCTGCTCCTTCTTCTTCTTCTTCTTCTTTTCTTTAATGGCGAATTGCTTCCACTTGGAGCATATATCGCCACCTACTGTTTAGTTATTAAATGTTCATACTAAATCCTTGTCCTCAGACCAGTGCTTTTGAGGAATTTGAAGATCAGCTTGTTTGCTTCATTTCTTGATTTACTTTCAAATATTGCCTTGAAATCCATGTCCTTGATGTTGAGTTGTTCCAGTGCAGTTTTCAGAATGAATCTTTGTCTGTTATAGTCCGGGCAGCTAAAAAATACATGATGTATTGTCTCTGGTTGTTGGAAACCATCACAATTGCCATTTGGATGTTTTCCAATCAGATGCAGTGATGAGTTTAGTCCAGAGTGTCCCAATTTTATCCTGCTGTTGATGCTCTGCTCTCTTCTACTACTCCCCCAAGTGCTTCCTGTTCCTACTTCCCTTTGTATCTGATATAAATGTCTTGCTTTGGTGTTACTGTCCCATAGTTTTTGCCATTGTTGCTTGATAACCACTTTAGTAAAAGATTTGACTTCTGCTCTACTGATGGCTACCATAATATCAATCTGGTTTGCTTTCAAACCACATTTTGCCAGTTGATCCACTACTTCATTCCCTCTAATGCCCACATGCGCTGGAACCCACACAAATTGAACAACAATTCCCAGATGAACTAATCTAAACATGCTTTGTAAAATTTAATGTAAAATATCCTGACGACATTCTGAAGAGAAGTTGTTTATACTCTCCAGAGCTGCACTGGAGCCAGAGCAAATGACCACTCGCATTGGCTGTATTTCCTCTACCCACTGAAGTGCTAGAGAGATAGCCATCATCTCTACTGTATATACTGCAATGTGATCACTTGTACGCTTTCCCACTTTGACTTTTAACTCAGGAACATAAAATGCACAACTCGTTAGACCATTTTCTGGATTTTTGGATCCATCAGTAAATATTTGTATAAAGTGCCCATATTGTTCATGTAGAACAGTGTTCACATAAGCCTGTACATTGAATTTGTTTTTCATTGAATGTACCCGTTTCAATAGTGATAAATCTACTATAGGTTGAGGTAGCAACCATGGTGGAACAGCTGATAACAACACCGTCGGACTAATATTCCATTCCTTAACTTTGAATTCCTTACATATTTCCGAAACACAAAAACAAAAACTTTCTTTTTTTATTTTGTTACTTTCCCAACTTGTTTGTACAGTTTGTTTAGTAGGGTGAGTATCTTTATGACCCTGTAGATTTGCCCAGTAATGAACAATTAACTGCTTTCTCCTCAAAGAAATAGGTACTTCTCCGACCTCTACCTGAAGTGCCGACACTAGTGTAGATCTTACTGCCCCACAGCATATCCTTAGTGCTTGTGCCTGGACTCTATCTAATTTTTGAAGAGAAGAATATGCAGCTGACCCATACACTATTAGTCCGTATTCTATGGCTGATCTAATTAAGGCCGTGTATACGTTCCTCAAAGCAGCTTTATCAGCCCCCCACTTAGTGCCTGCCAAGCACCTCATAACATTCAAAACCCTTTTACATTTATCTACGACTTTATCAATGTGAGTACTCCATGTGACTCTCTCGTCCAACCATATTCCCAGAAATTTAAATGTCTTCACTTTCTTTAGATCTTGTCCATAAAGTTTTAACCTAACCTCCTCACCTATGCTTTTCCTCGTAAAAAATAAAGTTTCAGTTTTTTCCACCGACAATCTAAACCCCCATGTCAGAGACCAGCTTTCAATTTCCCTAATGGCTTCCTGAATCTTAGCTACAATATATTTTACATTTCTGCCCCTTTTCCAAATAGCTCCATCATCTGCAAAAAGTGACTTACCAATATCAGATCCTACTTGTGTGTATATATCATTGATCATGATAGAAAATAAAAGAGGACTGATGACACTCCCCTGCGGGGTTCCATTTTCAACTTCATGCCTTCGAGAATATGACTTGCCAACTCGGACTCTGATGGCACTGCCAAACAAAAAATCCCTAATCCAATTATATACATTACCTCCCAGACCCATAATGTCCAGTTTTATTAATAATCCTTCCTTCCACATCATATCGTAAGCTTTTTCCACATCAAAGAATACAGCTACAACACACTCCTTGTTCGCTTGGGCTTTCCTGACTTCAGACTCCAGGCACAGCAGTGGATCTAAAGTACTCCGCCCTCCTCTAAACCCACATTGATAAGGAGTCATTAGTTCATTTTTCTCAATGTAGTATGTTAGCCTTTCTGTTATCATTCTTTCCATAACTTTACACAAGTGTGATGTCAGAGCTATAGGTCTATAACTGCCTGGACTGGTTGGATCTTTCCCAGGTTTCCTAATAGGAATAATGACTGACTCTTTCCATATTATTGGCAGCTTCCCTTTCTCCCAGATCTTATTGTACATCTCCAGCAGCTTTCCTAATGCAAAATCACTTAATTTGGTCAACATTATATAACATACATTATCTTTCCCAGGAGCAGTCATTTTACACTTACTTAATGCTCTTCTCAACTCTTGAATAGAGAAAGGTATATTTACAACACTCTGCGACGAATGTCTTTCTTCATATACATTAGGATGCTCATCTAACACTTCCTGCCTCCTGATCTTACCTTCTTCTGTCAAATTTTCCGAAGAATGAACTTTGACAATTTTCAGCTAGAATTTCTGCCTTCTCCATAGCACCAGTGGCAACTTCCCCTCCATTCTCTAATACTGGCAGGTTACTCTGATGTCTTATTCCCCTCATCTTCTTAATCATTCCCCATACTTTATCTAATGGTGTAGTTCTCCCAATACTTGAACAGAATCCTCTCCAACACTCACTTTTTGCTCTTTTAACAATGTTCCTTACCTGAGCCTGTGCCTTTTTATATTCTAATAAATTATGTAATGAATGTGTCTTTCTTAGCTTTCCAAACAGCCTGATTTTGTTTCGGATTGCATCATTACAGTCTTTGTTCCACCACGGTACCATCTTAACACATTTACCAAGTTTCCCAGTTTTATTCCCAATAGTTTGATTAGCGCTTTTAATTATATTTGAAGTAAATTGCTCATTTATTTCATCAATACTTTCTGCCATATCAATCTGATCCAATTCATTATCGCACAATTTAGCAAACATCTCCCAATTTGCTTTAGAAAAAGTCCATCTAATGATACCATCTAGCTCAACCACATTACTTATATCAAACTTGATTATAATCGGAAGATGATCACTCCCAATACTGTTATTTGCCAATACTTCCCAACTACTACCAGAAGCTAATTAACTTGTTACAAAAGTAAGATCGATCGCAGACTCCGTTCCATCTCTAAAACTGAGTCTTGTACCTTGCCCATTATTTAAACAAACTAATTCCTTTGCCTCCATTAAGTCCTCCACCACCTGTCCGTTGTAATCTGTTGATCTCCCTCCCCACATTGTATTATGTGCATTAAAATCCCCACACCATATTATTTCATTTCCTTGCGAAAGACTGTCTAATTCCTCTATTTTGAGTTTATTACATGGATTATAAAAATTCAGGACACTAATTTTCCTTTTATTAATCCAAACTTCTACACCCACTATTTCTAAATCATGACTGTTCTTAAATGTTAGTCTACTATAAGACATTACTTCTCTGATAAAGATTGCACATCCCCCTCCCTGGCCATCATTTCTAACTTGTCTTATAGCAGTATATCCCCCAATTATGAAGTCCAAATGAGTCTTCAGCCATGTTTCTTGAATGCAAATAACGTCTGGTTTTTCTTTTAACTGATATACAGTATATAGGTCTTGAATTCTTGTCCATTTGCAATAAGGCTTCTAGCATTCCATTGCAGAATGAGAAAAAACATTAATCTATTCACTAATCTGTGAATCATCATTATTGGGGGCTAGCATACCCTATATCATTTCAACGGTTATATCCTTTATCCCCAATAATTCACCTGCTGCTTCCACTATTGTTTTCAGTCTTGACCTCTTTTTTGTTTGTTGCAAAGCAACATTCACCACTTTTCCAATAAAGGCCACAAATTTGTAATTATTAACAATCAATGCATCCTCTCCTATCACACACTTATGTGAACACTTTGTGGAGCTTTGCTTTGCCTGTGTGAATTTGGGAAAATCTTTTGAAGAGAACATACTTGCTGCTACTTGGGATTTCCTAGCTATGTTTAGTGAAACCTTTTCTGTTGCTTCAGCATATGAGACTTTATTTTGCACTTTGTATCTCTGCACCTCCTTGGCCTTTTTCTGCACTTCACAGCCCTGATACGCAGCACTATGTTCCCCACCACAGTTACAACATTTCACCTTAGCACCTGCAGTACAACTACCATATTCATGTTCCCCCGCACATGTTGGACACCTGGGCTTAGTTGCTTTGCACTTGTCTGCTACATGCCCAAACCTTTGACATTTAAAGCACCGCAGAGGTTTAGGGATGAATTCTCTTACTGGAAAGCTCATGCAACCGATCATCATCTTCTGTTGAATTGTTTCTTCAAACTGAAGAAGAACAGACAAACTATCCACTATCTTACCTTGATACCTAGTAGGAAGACGCTTAACTACAGACACTTTTCCCCTTTAATTTCTTTCTTGAGTTCTTTTATGCCAATTTCTATGGGAACTCCACTGATAACTCCAAGTATTTTCCGATTTGCTCCAGGAACATGGCATTTAATTCAAACTTTATTCAGGGTCTTAATTTTCAGTAACTTTTCCTGTTGTTTTGCATTCATCAATTCAACCAACAGCCGTCCTTTGCTCAGAAATCTTGCTTGCTTTATCGATCCAATTTCTTTGTGAATCGCTTTAGTCAGGGCCACTGGATATAGCTTAGCTGCGGATTGCTCACCAAACTCCACAATCACTTTCCACTCTTCATTCTCAATCCTTTTCTTTAATTTCTTCAATTCATTTTGCGAATCAGATTCACTAAGACTGTCACTTGACATGTCTATCTTCTTTCTTTAAGTCTTTTTCCTTACTTCATTCCATCCTCCTTCTCCTTCAGATGCACTTTCCATATCCTCCTCTCCAGGACTCAAAGACGCCATTCCACCAGCTGATCTCAATCTCGCACTCACGTCAAAGTTCACTCCAATCTCCGTACTCCTGCTGAACCAGAGCTCCGCCTCACTCTCCAGGAGACCTGCTCCGCCTCCAGCTTCTCTTTATATATATACACGGCTGAGTGGAATTTGGAACACCTGGGCAGAGGCGGAGCCAGGGGCAGACCAGGTGCACCTGCGCAGCAGGGAGACAGAAAAGAAAACAAGGAGGGGAGCACTTAACACATGTCCACACAGACATCCACTCGAAGTCAACAAGTTTTCTGAAGAATGTGGGGGGTTTAAATTGCCATGCCTCTTTTTGGCTTTCGAGCCCGTCTCAGGGTTAATGCCCAGGAAGCACCTGAAAACAATAAGCCAAGACAACAATTTTAATTTAACATAGATTTATATGTTGCATCGTTTATTTTAAGGCACATGCAGCGGTGCCCCTTTCAATTTAAGTAAAACCTGCCCCAAAGAAAGCGATTAGTATTTAAAGCCAAGCAAGAGCGATAAAAGCAAGAATATCACTTAATTTGTTGTGTTATCACAGAGGATGGTCTGAATACAATATTTTACTGTGAAATAATACAGTAACATGTTGTGAAATCCTGGTAATCATTGATCCTGTACATTCACAGCAATTAACTGTGAATGTATTGATTTCACTGTGAAATTCTAAATTAGAGTATTATATTGTGAACATCACAGGTAAAGACTGTAAAGTGGTAAAACAGTAATTTATTGTAAAATATTACAGCTAAATATGGTGAAATCATGGTAATATTTTACAGTGTACAAGCTAAAGGCTCAGCTTGTTTCTCTAATAACATAAGATCCAGACTTCCAATGACCAATCTACTAAATGGTACATTTATATAAATAAAAACGGCCAAAATCCTCAAAGTAAATGTAAGAAAGCTTACATGAAGCCGGGCAGACGTGCTCACCTGTTTATCTTTAAACAGAAGCCCAGTCTCGTTCATAAACCTTTGTTTGTCTGACTTTTTTGCAGAGTCATCACAATTCATATCTTTACAACCAATGGGTTCAAGATAACAATATTTTCAAGTGCGGAAAATAGTTTGCAAGAGCAGAATGTTCTTCCGATTCTGCCTCTTAACTTAAGCACAACAGACTGATAAACTTGACTAGTCTCAGAAATTCATAAAGCTGTTATTTATTCTAATATCAACTGAGCTTAATAATGCAAGTTTTTTTTTGGGGGGGGGGGGGTGGGGGGGAGAGTGAATGCTCTATATTGTTGGGACTGAAAGCTTTCATTTACAGAAATCTAACCGGACTGAAATAAAAGTACACTTGTTTTTTCTCACAGTCCTGCCTGGAAATGAATACTAAGAACTTTTCAATTTTTTTTAAGGGGAAACATATCGATTTGGCATGGCTGTTCGTGTGACTTTGGCTTGTTTAATTTGCCCCTGAAATATTTACTACTGATCTGCTGTAAACTAGTGTTGACTATGTAGGTAAGTCCTATCAGGTTTTACAACTATTTCAAATCAATTAGTCCTCTTGTATTGGATTAGTTTTGTATCATAAAGATAAAGCAACACTTTTTCAGAATAAAGCAAAACTATGAGTATAAAAGAAAAAAAAACTGAGTCAAGCAAAATAAAATACATTTCCAAAATAAAACTATAATAATAACAAATTGCAAACAAATCATTTTGTGTAATCATGTAAACTATAAGTATTTTTTCTTTGTTTTAACATAGGTTTTTGTTTGCAGTTCTTGTTTCTTCTTTCTCAATGATCAGACTTTTGCTCTCGCTGCAGCTTTCTCTTTTGCGCTCCCTCATTAGTGCGAATGCTGTTTACAGTATTCCACTATAGTACTTCAATTCTTTATTCTTCCCCTTATTAGAGTGAATGCTGTTTACAGCATTCCACTATAGTACTTCAATTATTTATTATTCCCCTTATTATTATTATTATTATTATTAGTAGTACTTAGATTCTTTATTCGTCCCCTTATTATTATTTCAGCCAATACTTTAGCTCTCCATAACTTCAGCTTACTTTCAGCTACAGAAACCATTCAAATATTAAACTATTCAGCCTTTTCAGCAATCGATGGGAAACCTTCAACTTTTTCAAAATATTTCATACTTTTTGAAATATTCAGCACACACACACACACACACACACACACACACACACACACACACACACACACACACACACACACACACACACACACACACACACACACACACACACACACACACACACACACACACACACACACACACACACACACACACACACACACACTCTCTCTATCTCTCTCTCACACACAGACACAGACACACACACACACACACACACACACACACACACACACACACACACACACACACACACACTCTCTCTCTCTCTCTATCCCTCTCTCACAGACAGACACACACACACTCTCTCTCTCACACACACACAGACACACACACTCTCTCTATCTCTCTCTCACACACTGTGACGGAGCGTGTCACAGAGTGACTGACTCCGCCACTGACAGCCGACACACACACACACACCAAACATTTCATGCTCTCTTCCATCAAATGAACCATGCAATTTCTTATTTATTTTACGTTTGTTAATTATGGGGAATGATTATGTTAAGAGGTGGTTAACCTGTTTATGTTTGGGTCGGATTCTTTTGTTGAAATGTGGTTTTGAGTTGATTGTGTCACCTGTTGACGGTGAGCCTGTGGGAGGGGCTATGGGTTCAAAAGGGACGGTGTTGGTTCCTTGTTTTTTTTTTGACTGTGTCACTCGGAAGAATGTTGCAATGAAGGCAACAGTTGGGACATGTTTGGGAGTTGGTTGCAGAGAAGGAAACCCAGAGCATGTTTACTCTAATGAGTGATGGACGGCCTGTTTGTGGATTTGATTTTATTGTCTAACTTGTGCTGGTTCGCTATTTTCTTTGTTATAAATAAAGTTTTGCCCAACCGACTAGGCCAATGTTTGTGAACGGACAATTAGAGCCCCGTCACATATGATGTCAGAAGTGGGATGGCTAGTCGGAGGAAGCTGGGCGGCGTTGCGGAGCGGCGCACAGGACTACGATCCCGGCGTCAGCAGCAGGAGGAGAGCGCGGCTGCCGGGTCGGAGCGGGCATGGGAGACGGAGGACAATGAGGAGGACGGGCCCTGGGTGGGCCCAGCAGCTCCTGCGGCCTCGGGGTCGGCCAGTGAACCAGGGTGAGAGGAGTTCCCGTTGACAGAGCTCCGGGACCTACAGACTTCTGTTCCGGTTGGTGGTCCGTTTCCTCAATCGGACTCCGGTGGCCAGCCTGATCGGTCGGCGCCTGGATGGAGGCACTGTGCTGGTGCGGAGATTCCACAGTACCTGTGCGGTGAGGACATGGAGAACTGTTTTTTGCGGTTTGGACGCATTGCCAAAGCGTGGAAGTGGCTGATTACCTTTCCAGGTTGCCGCACATCGCCAACCTTGGGGAGGGGGAGGATAATGTGATGGAACGGGTCACAGAGTGACTGACTCCGCCACTGACAGCCGACACACACACACTATACCAAACATTTCCTGCTCTCTTCCGTCAAATGAACCATGCAATTTCTTATTTATTTTACATTTGTTAATTATGGGGAATGATTATGTTACAGTTTTTCTCAATTGCTAAACCCACTATTTAGAATCAAAATTCATTTCTTCAAAACAAGAACATAGCCATCTAAACAGAAACACACTTGCCATAACTCTGAATATCTTTTGCAAAATGCACTTACATGACCAGAACTGAAAATACTGGTCACAAAAAAGAATAAGTCGATCGAAACAGAAAAAATTGTCCTCTAATGAGACAAATGTATTTTCATAACTGAAACTCTGGTCACCATAATAACACATTCTACCATAACAATATACATTTCTTGCAAAGTGCTCTAAGGCACTCAAAATTAAAAATACCCCTTCCAAAACCAGATACCTTCTCCAAAAACAAACCTTTGTCAGCTCATTAGAAGACTATTTGAACAGTCATTACTAAGTGGCACACTAAATACTGACTACAATCATCAATACACAAATCTCAAGCTATCGATATTGGAAACTGAACGGAAAACTGACAAGTTGGGAGAAACAAACTTACATATAGGAAAAACAGTATGTTACTGTAACTATGTCATTGTTTTTATGCCTCATTTTCAGAAGAGCACCGTAACCGAAACAAAAGATGAATAGCAATACACTGGAAAAAAAATAACATGGGTAAATGATGTAAATCATTAGTAAAGCAGAGAATGAGATCTATATAGCTTTACTGATCTGCTCTTTGGCGTCTGTCTGGCCACATAGCCTCATCTACGTCACAGCGTATTACTATAGGAAAGTCATTGATATCAGCTGTGAGCAATTCATTTACAGGGAAGTGAAGTACTCAATTCACCCCAATACAAAAAAAAACATTTCTCAATGTGCAAAAAGGAAAAGACCACAATTACTGACTGTAAAAATGTTGTATCAGCTATAGCTAATCCTCCCCATATGAACATCTCAAAGAGCTATGCAAGTCATATCAACACTATTATAGCTTTACCGGCACCATTTAAAAATATATTTTAAGTACAGTCATGCAAATTCTGTCATGTAAATGTTTTCAATGTAATATCATTACTGTAAGGTATACAGTACATTCCATGCAGTTATCTTTTTCAATGGGGTGATTGACTGATAACAAGTGTTAATATTTTGCACATCAAGTGTCAATTAGTGTAGCTATGGTCTAAGTTTGAGGAGTAAGTGTTATCCACTATGAGAAGATTATTTTGTTTTGTAGACATGAGTTACACAAAAGATTTTTGATCTTTGTGTAGAGAATTGTAACTTCAGTTAGAGAATTGTGTGATCTGTTTTGCAAAACACTGCTTAGCATCTGCATTTTGTGTGATATCAATGATAAATGGTATACTGTTGTAGAGAAATGGTTTTCTGTTTTGATGGCTGTGCTGTTGGTTTGATGAAAGGAATTTGATTCTAAATAGTGGGTTTAGCGATTAAAAACTGTAAAAGGTGGTTAACCTGTTTATGTTTGGGCTGGATTCTATTATTGAAATGTGGTTTTGAGTTGATTGTGTCACCTTTTGACGGTGAGCCTGTGGGAGGGGCTATGGGTTCAAAAGGGACGGTGTTGGTTCCTTGTTTTTTTTTGGACTGTGTCACTCGGAAGAATGTTGCAATGAAGGCAACAGTTGGGACATGTTTGGGAGTTGGTTGCAGAGAAGGAAACCCAGAGCATGTTTACTCTAATGAGTGATGGACGGCTTGTTTGTGGATTTTATTTTTGTTGTCTAACTTGTGCTGGTTTGCTATTTTTTTTGTTATAAATAAAGTTTTGGAGCGTAACCCAACCGACTAGGCCAGTGTTTGTGAACGGACAATTAGAGCCCCGTCACACACACAGACATACACACTCTCTCTCTCACACACAGACACACACGCTCTCTCTCTCACACACAGACACATATGCACACTTGTTTTTTCTCACAGTCCTGCTTGGAAATGAATACTAAGAACTTTTCAATTTTTTTTAAGGGGAAACATATCGATTTGGCATGGCTGTTATTGTGGTTTTGGCTTGTTTAATTTGCCCCTGAAATATTTACTACTGATCTGCTGTAAACTAGTGTTGACTATGTAGGTAAGTCATATCAGGTTTTACAACTATTTCAAATCAATTAGTCCTCTTGTATTGGATTAGTTTTGTATCATAAAGATAAAGCAACACTCTCAGAATAAAGCAAAACTATGAGTATAAAAGAAAAAAAAACTGAGTCAAGCAAAATAAAATAAAATTCCAAAATAAAACTATAAGTTGTAAACAAATCATTTGTGTAATCATGTAAACTATAAGTATTTTTTCTTTGTTTTGACATAGGTTTTTGTTTGCAGTTCTTGTTTCTTCTTTCTCAATGATCAGACTTTTGCTCTCGCTGCAGCTTTCTCTTTTGCGCTCCCTCATTAGTGCGAATGCTGTTTACAGTATTCCACTATAGTACTTCAATTCTTTATTCTTCCCCTTATTATTATTATTATTAGTGATAATAGTACTTAGATTCTTTATTCGTCCCCTTATTATTATTTCAGCCAATACTTTAGCTCTCCATAACTTCAACTTACTTTCAGCTACAGAAACCATTCAAATATTAAACTATTCAGCCTTTTCAGCAATCAATGGGAAACCTTCAACTTTTTCAAAATATTTCATACTTTTTGAAATATTCAGCACACACACACACTCTCTCACTCTCACTCACACACACACACACACACACACACACACACACACACACACACACACACACACACACACACACACACTCTCTCACTCTCACTCTCACTCTCACTCTCACTCTCACTCTCACTCTCTCTCTCTCTCTCTCTCTCTCTCACACACACACACACACACACACACACACACACACACACACTCTCTCTCAATTCAATTCAATTTTCAATTCAATATGCTTTATTGGCATGAATGTCAGGTGAACAATATTGCCAAAGCGTCAAGGATATATGATAAGAAAAAAAAATACAAATACAATTCATTCATTAAACAATTTACAACAATGTATTACAAAACCTCAAGTATCAAATGTAAAAAGAAAGAAAGGAAGAAAAGAAAGACACATGAAGTAGAGGAGCAATCACAGTGAGCTGAGAGGAACAGCTGTTATGTGTTGTTGTTGTTGTTGTTGTCGTCTCTTAGGCTGTGACATGCGCTCACATATTTCGCTGCTTCTATGCTGCTGGCACTATTTTCTCCAAGTACATGTTGCATTATATTCTGGTCAGACAGTGATTCAAAATCTTGGAGTTTACATGTTATCTTTGTAAAGAACTTTGTTCTAATGTCTTGGTATGTTTGACAGTGCAGCAGGAAGTGTTGCTCTGTCTCCACCTGTCTCTGTGGACAGAGCTGACACAGCCTCTCTTCTCTGGGCAGCCAGGTCTGCCTGTGTCGGCCAGTCTCTACGGCCAGGCTGTGGTCACTGAGTCTGTACATTGTTAATGTCTTCCTCAGTTTGGGATCAGTCACGGCGGTCAGATAGTTTGCCACCGTGTACTGTCTGTTTAGAGCCAAATAGCATTGAAGTTTGTTTTGTGTTTTCGTGGCACATGTCCAATAGTTGATGTAATTTTCTTTTTCTTTAGCTATGATTTGGTTGGGCCAGATTGTGTGAGGGCTGT
>NC_136903.1:56205499-56215499 GCF_949606895.1 Notothenia rossii | reverse complement strand
GACTATTACATTATTCAGCTATTTCAGGACATCAAGGCTATACATGTTGTTGTTTATACCTTTTTTTTTTAAACCTTTTCTTTGAAATATTAAGCTTTTTCTGCATTTTTGTATCTAAAAGCAGCTACCATTCAGCCAATAAAATATTCAGCTTTTTCTGCATTTTCATCTAAATTCAGCCATAAATGTTCAAAGTTTACAGCATTCGCACGCTTTTTCTGCAGGAAATGCATTTTCTAGTTTTTTGTTTGAGATTCTGACACAAACCTCCCAGGTGGGCGGGACTTTCAGGGGCTTCACCTCCTCTAGGTGGGTCCGGGGGCATCCTCCCCCGAATATTTTTTTAAAATATTGAAGTTAAATGCATCAACCTGGTGCATTTTGAGAGCAAAATGAATTTATGGATACATCTCTCAACACCCATATGAAACAGAACTGTAAACAGATTTTCTTTTTCTTTATGGATATTTTACAAATCACTCACCTTTTAAACTGTATTCTTGTTTTACTGTCATATAGTATTTCACAACTGTTTTTAATTTATTCTCATCAATGTTTACCAAAACGTTTGAGACCCACTGAGATAACTAGAAGTCAACTATCTAAATAGAGAGTCCCTTACCTCACTGAGCTGTAGTTATCTCTCTCAGTCTGACAGGACAGAGCTCTCCCTCTCCTTGTTTTAGAAACAGGTTTTAATATCCGTTAAGCTAACCAGATGCTAACAACAACAATGCAAATAGTGAGTTTGGTAGAAATATACTGTATAATAGTAAAGTTATTTAAGATGATACCATATTTATTGAAGATTTTACATAATAAATATTCCCCAAAATTGTTCAAAAGCATATTCTTCCAAACTCCTTGCTGTAGTATGACACACAGGAGACTATTGATGTGTGTAGAGAGTTTGGTAGTAATAAGCTGTATAATAGTGATCGAATATCATTGTATTCTCTTTTTTCCGAGTTGCACTTTGCAGACGGTCCCTGAGCACTCGTTTCTTCTCCGGCTGACCAATAGAGACCAATGTAATGTGTCCAGCTCGGAGGATGACGCGTATTGGCTTTTTTGATCAAAATGTGATTGTAGTTCATTGTCAACCTTACCACGGTACTTAGGATACGTCATTTGTGTCTGAACAACGTTTTGTTCATGAGTTATTGATCCGTGAAATCAGAATCTCCCAATATCGTTCCAACTTTACTGAACTAAGCCAGAAGACTGTCTCAGTTCGTAGACCGCTCGGTTTGCTGTTCCTTCACTTTATTTTTATATACATTTATTTTGGACGAAAACTTAGCGTGAGGAAAGGCAAGTGTGGCGTGAGTGCGTGAGATATAGGTTAATTGCGTGACTCTCACGCTCAATGCGTGAGTGTTGGCAGCCCTGGCGCACACACTCAAACGGACTTGTGTGCCTGACTCTACCAACAGGCTTTCATGATTCTGTTTAGATATGCAAGTATAAGCCATGATAGCTTATTTTATTAACACGCTAATTTGATATGAAAATCAATGGAGGCTGAGTTAACTTTGTAGGAAAACCCACCGTCCATGATGCCCCTGAGCTGTGTTTTTATTAACAATATGGATAATTGAGACAACGTGGTGTCCAGAGTCTTATCCCGTTTTCCCACTTCCTCTGAGGGGACAGCACGGTCATGAAGAAAGACCTGCACCAGCTTCATCCACGCTGGGCGTTGCTGTTATCACTGGCTCTGTGCCATTTCATTTGACCGAATGTCTTTACATATACATTTAATAGATTTTATTATTATCCACCTTTTTGTTGTATGTCCTTTTATCTAAAACATTCTTTGAGACTCAGGGCTCAGCGCTAACTTTTAAAAGTGGCTACCAGGATGGCAACCAGGCATCAGCTTTTGGTTGCCAAAATTGAAAATACGGTTGCCATCTACGATCTTATGTTTTAAATAATTAAGATACTATACAGTTATACATCAACTTAATAATGAACATGTGACACAAAAGAATGTTCAAATGCTTTACAATAAGTAATTAACACAATTAATTGAAACTAAGTGGTAGGAAACTTGTCCACCCTCAATTGCTTGTATACTGAATACCAGTAGTGCAGCTGTTGTTCTTGACAGATCACTAGTTTCTTGGTCATCCGTTGTCTCCCTTTCAAATGTGGGGTTTTCTGACCTTTGTGCTGACCCCCACCATTGATCCATTGCCCCTTCAGCATTGAAGTCTTGGATTGGCCAGAGTAATACATTTCTAATGTTAAATAAATGAAAACCATTCACAGTTAAGAATTAGATATGAATTATTAATGCTTTAAATTATGTATTCATATGTCTCATATTCATATGACTATATTTAAAATATGTTACCTTTTTATAGAAGTGATTATATTTGTGTGCCAATATTTTTCCAATAGTAAAGTTTCGTTTTGCACTTTTATTTTGGTAGTAATAAGATCGGGACTCTTATTTTGAAGGAACTTTTACCGGAAGTGAATGGACAACATTCCTCTGCTTTTCGTTCGGGTTCATCTTGTGCTTTATCAGTTGAATCACTTTGAACATTCGTTTGAGAAGTTGACGGGTTGGCCGAACTTTTTACCCCACAGTCAAACAACTTAATTTGCTTAGCAATTTTTTAAAAACAAACACACGGCGCACCGCGCAGTGCGCACGCGAGTAAACGTGCATCGCTTTCTGGCTCCGTAATCCCACCAATGCACGTGCAACTTAAGTATCAGGTTCCGACTGGTCACAACAATAATTAAATATCACTCTTAATACGACCATTAAATTAACATTTATCTATTTTGGGTGCACATTTAGCTGTTTACTATCCTTATTTCTTTATGTTAAAAAGTGGTTGCCACTGATGGCAACCAAAGGCCAAGAAGTGGTTGACATTTTTTCTGAATGGTTGCCAATGGCAACCTGGCAAACGTTACTGTCGAGTCCTGAGACTTCATCTTCTGGTTCAAATTTCAATAAATGTAATTTGTATAATCACTCTTTTGTCTTTATTCTACATGAAAATGTTAGAGATTCCATTCAAATCTGTTGATTATTCAGATCTTCCTCAGGCTAGGAATAGTATGTCGAACACCCCTGAAAGTCCCGCCCACCTGGGAGGTTTGTGTCAAAATATAAAACAAAAAATGAGGGAGCGCAAAAGAGAAAGCGAGAGCAAAAGTCTGATCATTGAGAAAGAAGAAACAAGAACTGCAAACAAAAACCTATGTTAAAACAAAGAAAAAAGACTTATAGTTTACATGATTACACAAATGATTTGTTTGCAACTTATAGTTTTATTTTTGAATTTAATTTAATTTTGCTTTACTCAGTTTTTTTCTTCTTTTAAACTCATAGTTTTGCTTTATTCTTAGAAAGTGTTGCTTTATCTTTATGATACAAAACTAATCCAATACTCTTGGAGCTCTTCTCTTCTCCAGTGGCCCTACGTTTTATGAATGGAAGTCTCCATTTCAGGCTCCTCCCTGACCTCAGGGAAAACATTTCAGAACTATATCCGTAAAAAAGTAGGTTTCGACTATTTAAGTCGGCTACAGTTGTTTAATGGTTTAAGGTCTGATGGAATTGTAAAAAACAGGTTAAGAATAGCTTTAATTGACCAACATTTATTTTTGTGCATTAAATACTGTCTATAAAAAAAGTTAAAGTCTCAACCTAACAACAAACTAATGAAGGGATCAATGTAGCCTCACTTTCTTGATGTGGAACAGTGAAAATGTTTTTCCTAAAGTCTTTGTTCTTATGTTTTCTGCTGCAAACCTTTGTACTATGTTCTTTAATGATTACTACCTTATCTGAAATCCTAAATATTTATATATGGTATTATATGAAATCCTGCTAGTTTCAAAGTTCCTGTGCTCAGGGGCCTCATTTATAACGCCGTGCGTAGGATTCACGTGGAAAAGTTGCTTACGTAGTAGAAATCCCAAAAATAGATACAGAAATTTTGCGACATTTTCCGATTCACCAAACATTGCGTACCGGCGAGCGAAGTGCGTACGGCACTTCCTGCACCGGTTTCCCTTTATAAATCACAATCGACTCGAAATGCGGTGCAGCTTTTGCGGGCTTCACGCGACGCCCATATTTGTCTATAAATAGTCAAAGAAACGCCCATTCATTCATTTTGACTGACTTTATGAAGAAGATCACAGGAAATGACGACAGAACAGCTAAAAAAGACATCTCACACCGTGTCAGATTTTGGTTATTTTGGGGAGGTCGAGATAAATCATATTGTTTGGTGGATGCAGTTTGAACCAGAGTAGCAGCATGGAGGTCGGATCGTCACCAAAATAAATAAATAAGTGGTCCGAAAAAGTCTAATGACAAAAAAAATACACATAGCCTTCCTCAGGCAGTGTGTTTGTACCGGGGACAGGAGACACCCCCTTGATGAGAAACTGTAAGAAATGATCGGGGAATCCCTCCGGAGTGGAGTCATGACGACTGGATCTGAATTATGTTTTTGTATTTGGTGGTTTGTGTCCCAGCTGTTGATCAGCTGTGCGCAGCGTCTCCACTGCAGCAACTCTATATCCACCAGTTAAAGGAAATACAACTAATGTGTTGTGTTATATTAGCTGTACAATTTATCACATATGGTGCTCTTAGTTTCCATACCTCCTGTGTTTTACGAGTGACTTATCAAGTCTTAGCAAACGGCATAAAACACGATTAAACATGATAGAATATAAAACCATGCTCGTATCTACAACCTATAGAAATGCAAAACGGCGTCAGTTTAGACGTAATTCTGTCCTCCTGCTTACCCATCATTTATGAGAAAACATTTCATAACATTAACACAACATATTCAAGGTGGTTTTAAATAACATATCCGTATTTATTTATTTCTCCCAGTTATGTTTTTGTGCGCATTGAGGAGTCGCAAACAGGCGCTTGTTTAATCATTTTAAGATTGGCTTTAATCAATTTGTGAAAATGAATTCTTCATATATGATAAATGAGAGGTAACATTTTATTTATGGTATTATTTATTTAGTATTTATTATTCAAGCGTCTTTGGGTCTATAAAAGCGCTATATAAATCCCATTTATTATTATTATTATTATTATTATTTACACATATTTCTCTCCATTCTTCCTTCTGCCAACGGTGTCTGCCAGAGGACCGCACATTTTCCCGTCAAGTTAGTATTTTATAAATCGCAAACATTGCGTAGAAACTAACCCTTTTTTTAGCGTATATCCCTTTATAAATGAGGCCCCAGGGCTTATTGTCCTGGCAGCTAACTGAGCTAACAGCTAAAAGCTAACTAGCTAACAGCCGCTATAGTAAACAGTGATATAGCTTCTTTAGCAAAAAGTAAGCATTTATTATTGCAATTAATATTGTTTTTAATATGATCTTTTTTTGTAAATTGAACAAATAACACAAGACCTAATTTCCCCCGGGAATAATATATAATACTTCTAAATCTGACTGATTAAATCATTGAGAGTTGATGCAGTGCAGCCGGAGGTCATAACGGGTTAAACCAGAGAAGATGTTTCCCTATATGTTATTAAACTAAAGTTATATAACATAATGTTGCCATATACTGGTCAATCTGGGTACAGAAGGAATAATTGTTATTATAAAGTATATTAGTTCTAATTTGAAGATAAACTGGTAGTTAAATGCTGACAGTATAATGGACAAATTCAATTCCTTCTGTAATTTTTGACTGCACCCTGCTGAAAACTCACATTAAAATGAATTTCACATACCACCAGTCTGAAACACTGCTCTTGGTCTAAAGGTAACTGGGTGTGTTTTTCTTATCTTCCCTGTAGACTGAATCAAACTATACCTGTGGTCAGCTGCTTAGTGCTTGTTCAAACAAGTGCTTCCATGCAAAGTATGCTTGATGACTGTCCAATCATTAACCTCGATGCAAACTGTAAATATGGTGCATTGGGGATGTGCGTGATTACTCTGTGCTCTTATGCAAATCAAGATGCAAGTATTGATATCAGAGAAGTGTAATATATTCAGGAATAATATTGAAAATTCCCTGTCATGTGAATCTTATCTATACTGTATGTGCCATCAAACTCAACTTCTTGTTTCTCAAAAAAGAAATTGACTAAAGCGTGAATAAAAACCATTAAATAAAAAGTGTGAAAGACTCACTGTGTTGAGGCTCTGAATTGTGTGTAGCTTATGCAGTATTACAGATAGCAAAACTAACAAAACATCTCTAATCTCTTTAGCCTCTAAAACAGGTGCTGTGAATTTATCTATCGTTTGCCTTTTTTTGGAGAGAAACATGACAAATAAGCATATCTATGAACAGCAGAGTTATATGAAGAAATGTTTTGATATTTGCTGGTCACTTCACTGTAGAAATTGGAGGAGAAGCTGGTTTTGGCCATGCCTTTCGGATAGAAATTTGATAGAGAAACCATATTGTACAAACAAGGTGTGTTCAAAGGCAGTCACAGAGAGAAAGTGTGGCATTTAAAGACACACATCAGACAGTAACAGTCAGGAACAACAGGTGGTGACACACAAACAAAACTTGTTGCTGGTGGTGAATGATCAGCTGAATATTTCCCGAGCGGCCACACAGATTATACTTCAATATAAAACACCGCTGTTGTGCAACATGTTCTGCTAATGTATTATCACTACTGGCTGCTACTTCTTAGATTGTCAATTCCAACTGGAATCTGTATGTTATTATGTAATTATATACCTTCATTTGGATTTACCACTGCAATGAACCCACCACCAAACACAGTATTCTACAATGTTACACTTATTTTATTTTATAAATACTTGCTTACTTATTTTCCGAGAATGTGTAGTTTTGTAAATGTTTACTTTATTTTAAGTACTATGTGCATGCCTTCTTATCTATAAGTGTGTTATTTAAATGTCTTCTCTATACTGTTGAAAATTCCCCCTCTAAAACTCAGTCATTATCAAGTCCATTCTAACTGCTGGGATTTTAAACTGCCTACAGCAAAGTGCAACACTTTTTCATGTCGCTTCTCCTGTTCCATAGTTACGTTTTTTATAACCAATAGATAACCTGTTTGTTTAATACCAGAGAAGAAGACAAAAGAAAGTAAGAAGAAATGGCTCTCAGCCACCCTGTCAGTAAACTTGTATGCCAATATTAATGATATTTATTGATATGACGCTCTGTGTGCAGATACACACTACAACATGATCACTAAAGGAGTATAATGGGGCCATACATTCTCTGAGCAGGGTGTAATTATATTTATCTTCATCTTATTCCTCCCAGAACAGAAGCTGGCAGAGACACCAAGTCCAAATCAAACTGTTCTTTGGATCGACGTGTTTACTTTGATAGGCCTATAAGAGCTTATATATGAAACTGTCCTTGTGTCAACATAATCGCATAATGTTGCCATTGATTAAAAGTACTTTAAATGTGCAAGTGTGTCAGCAGATGGGGACGAGTCATCTTGAGTGGAGAACACTTAATCCCGGGAACAATCAGGTCTATTCAGTACAATGTAAACTCACATTAGAGAACATTGACGCCCATAATATGTTCCTTTATACAACATAATATGAAACAAGCATGAAAGACTCACTGTGTTCGTTGCAGCTTACGCATTTTTACAGTTTGACAGTGAAAAAAAACAAAGAACGTATCTAATCACTTCTGCAGCAAATATTGTTTCTCCACTGTTTTTCTTATTATTTTTCTTATCCATTAGGTCATATCAGACGCTATGTGAACAAGGGGCTATAGGCGGCTGCATATATGAAAAAAACCCACAATTGC
Source organism: Notothenia rossii (assembly GCF_949606895.1). NCBI lineage: Eukaryota > Metazoa > Chordata > Actinopteri > Perciformes > Nototheniidae > Notothenia > Notothenia rossii. The sequence continues at coordinate 56,207,705 of NC_136903.1, read as the reverse complement.
AACCAAAGTTTCTCAACAGTTTTGTGTAGTATTACGTGTCCTTAATAACATACTAAAAGTCCAAAATCTGACCACAAGAAAGTTGTAATTTTCAAGATGGCATCCAAGATGTCCAAAAATTCATAAAATACCCTCAATCCTTCATAATTTATTCTAGACCAATATTTTGTCTGTCTTAACTTATGTTTTTGGGGCCTAGAAATCCCTTGGACTTGTCCAAATTGCTATATTAAGATAACATAATTGTGAATTCCAATATTTTGGGTGATTGAATCTATTAAAAGACTCTGAAAGGGCCACCGGATTCAAGTAAACTAAGTTCCTTAATATTTAATAAATACCATTTAGTTTGTTGTTACCCGGAATGCTTTTACGAGACTATTTTTCGAGATTTTTCAGGGCTGCTAGGGCGTCTTAATAGCAGAGAAAAAGACAACAGTATCATTATTAAAGTCAATATGTTGGCAGTGATGGAGGTGGATGTTAGGAGTTTAGAGAGCAGTGGAACTGAGAATTTAGACCTGGGATTTACATCCTGGTTCTCATGTGTAGTTGGGTTATGGCAACAAAAGCACATTGGTTCAACTTACCGTAACATTTTCACTCCTTTTGGCTCCGACCTTTATTTGAATGAGCGAATGTTGTAGAAACAAAATAAATACATTCTGAATGTTAGTCTTTCTAAAAGAGAAATCAGGTTTCTCTCATCAGGTTAAAGCTCTGTGAGCAGATGTCAGGCTGTAACATAAGGGGAGGTGTTTGCATATTCACTGTCAGCTATCGGATGCAAGGTCATGTGACAGGAAACCTAGAGTAGAGGGTAGACTTCCTGAATGAGATAGAGAGAGAAAGTATAAAAGAACTGGCTGTGCAAAACATGTCGTCTGAATTCAGTTTCCAAAAAAGAGGAAGAGGTGCAATTTCTACTTACAATGAAACGGCAGTGAAGACCATCTTTGTTCAATAATGTCAAGTATTGTCTGTAAAAATAGAGGATGAGTGTGTGTGAAACAGGTATATGTAGAACTTATACACTAACAAGTTATTATTTACAGAATGAAAGGAAGTTGGGTTTAGATTGTTCAAAAGTCAGCTTTAAAGGAAGCAGAAGTGCACTTTTTTTCCGTTTGTACCCACTTCCTCAAAATGTTGAAACACACCCTGCAAGAGTACCAACATTTCACAATAATGATACGCTTTTGAGAAGGAAACCCAAAACTGAAACTGAACTCCCTGAAACAATATCACCCTAGAGGCACATATATTTTGAGTTTTGTAGTGAAACTCATAGTTTCTCATCAAATCTCAAATCTCTTAAGTATTGGTTAGCATGTTATTACCTTCAGCGATTTTGTAAATGTGTATGCATTTATGGCGGTTGCAGAGAGGAAATCAAAGTGCACTGAAAACTGAAACATTGACTTGATTAAATGTATTATGGCAAGATTTCACACAACTGTATTAGGTTAGTTGAAAGCAATAACATTACATTACATGTTAGATGCTTTTATCCAAAGCTTCTTACTCAATACTATGGACAATCCCCACAGGAGCAATTTGGGGTGAAGTGTCTCAGGGACATAACGACATGCTGACTGCAATGGGGTTTGAAACTGTGAACCCCTGATCCCAACACCAAGGCTCTATCCACTGCGCCACACGCCTCAATAACATTACCTTGAACTTAATATTCTTTTATTTAAACTTAATATTATTGCTTTTAACTAACCTAATGCAGTTGTGTGAAATCTGTTGATGTAATACATTTAATTAAAGTCAACATTTCAGTTTTTTCAGTGTGGCAAGACAAATTATTTATAAAGAGATGGGGCCGCATTATACCTCACATGTTGAACTGGCATGGGATATCCTAGGGCTCAAAGTGTTAGGGTTTGTTTCCTGCCTGGACCAATTGCAGATTGTCGGGGGGAAAAAAGGGATGACACATCATCTGCCTTCAGTTTATCAGAGTCATCTCCCCTGAACCTTGTTGGGTTGAGAGTCTGCTTTGTGAGGGGGGGCGTGCTGATATTTAATCCCACATTAGTCAGCAGGCAGTCCGGAGATTAGCGGCTGTCATCTGACCAGCCGGACGGCCAGGGATAGGGATTAAACTAAACTGAAATAAATGCAACACTTCCCTGTAAAACTAGCATCACAAGCAAGGGGGGTTCCTTTTTCTCTGAGCAGTTAAAACATGTTTTAA
>NC_136903.1:56021644-56205299 GCF_949606895.1 Notothenia rossii | reverse complement strand
CTGTATGCAAATGGCTTTGTAAAATGTGTCAAGAGTGACATTGCAATCATGTTGTCCAATAGGAAAATTAAAAATATTTTAGAAACTTGTTGTGCCGAGAGTCAGTTGAGAAGTTATTGCTCTTATTTGAAGTTTATATACAATATGTTAAGAAAGGCACCATCACACCTCCAAATAAATGTTGTGTTAGCATTATTTACTTGCAGTCATTAAACAGTAGAATGTTAAAGATCATGTGTCTAGAAGGATACGATGCACTCCTCATCCTCCTTTCCAAATTTGGCAAGAATTCATCTAGATATCCGAGGTGGTTTCAGCAATTGATTTAGGATTTTAATCAATCTATATGCTTGAAAGTATTCCAATAACCACTTTATTCATAATGTCCATTATATGTGTCTTATGTCTGCATGATTTCTAACTTTCTTAACAAAAGCCTTTGCTATTCTCATGCTTCTGGAGGAGGGTTTAGCCGGCCAATCAGCGTCTCCTTAACGAAGCATTACCCACTCGGCGGAGCTCCTGTTCTGCTTCTCATCAAACGCTCTAAGTGACTTTATTTTGTTCTCCTTAGAAACAGATGTCAAATCTCATCACTTGATTCAAGGAATAAACGCATTCTCAAACTAATTCTCTCCGTCTTACACTGAACCACACACAATTGTACTCATAGTTTACCTTGAAGGCAATATGTTTGGTTTCCATCCATACCTTTTTTTATTAACTCGCCTTTTGTCCTCTTTGATTACTGTTATCAGTTGCCCTCTCTCTTTTTTCTCTCCATTACTTCTCTTCTGATTAGAACCATTTGCTCCTTTTTTTTGTGTCGCCATCCATGTTTTCTTTGTATCACAATGTGTTCTCAATCTCTTTTCTGCACTCTACCTTCATATTTCTCATGGATAAACACATGCCCTCTGGAATGTGTTTATCCCAGCTCACCTCCTGGTTGTTGGGTCACTTCGCTTGACTGCTCTCCTCCTCCTCCTCCTCCAACTCAGGCTTCTCCATTTTCTTGACCATACGGCCCACTGACATCTCATTCATCTCATTAATTTCAATGAAACCACTCTGTTTACTCAGCTGGATTGAAAAAAGGTGCAAAGCTCAATGAGGGCAAACACAGTAATGCAACGTCATCCAACTGGGTCTGCAAACTGAATTCCTAATTGTACATTATTACATTACATTTCATTTAGCTGACGCGTTTATCTACAACGACTTACAACAAGTGCAATCCAGAATGAAAAAAACTAACAAACCACAATGCAAGAATCCTTCAGTAGAGTCATTGAAAGTGCAGTACCTTCAAATATGTTCAACCTTTTGAAGTGTTACTGTTTTACTCTTTTTTCTTTTGGGCCATTTAACCGTTGCTGTCAGATCCTTGATGTTGAATGTTTATGTTGAGATAGAAAGAGTTTTTTCTTTTTTTCGCCAACTGACAATAAAGCATTTTTCTACAAAGTAACCTTGGGTCCTAACTGCTCCGCTTGCAAGCGGAGACACATCCCACCTGAAGGAAGTGTTGCACCTTTATAATCTCTAAAGTAAAGTTGTTTTACTTTATCAGTTGTCAGGACTTGTTGCATTATATTTCATTAGCCCCAAGCATTTATTTCTGCTGTGCTGTTAATTTATTTGATTTCACAACATTTCACACCACCTTCTTATTTTGAAATGTTTTCCTCTTTGTGTCTTGTCTGGTCCTGCTTTCTGGGTGTTTCTCAATGTCGAGGAAAGCTGACCCAGAGCCACTATTTGAAGGATAGTCATCGAGGACTGTTCCAATGTCCAGGATACTTGGAATTCTACCGAGGCCGGCGTACTTCGTTGCGGGAAATTTTGAGGCTGCACATGTGTAGACTCGCTGTCTTATAATCCCCACAATGCTTTGCGCACGGACACATTTCCAAAATCTTTGGCGGAAAATGTAAGGCGGATCCTCTCATATGACGCACACCTGCACACTTGCTAGCCAGGTTCCATTCTTCGTTCTACGAGGCTAGGAGGTATTCTTGCCTCGCTTCTTAAGCCTCCTCGACATTGAGAAACACCCCCTGTTTTGCCTTCCTGTCTTTAGTTTCCCTGGTGTGTCTGATTGTTTGATTGTGTTCACCTGTTGCCCGTGTGTTTCTTCCTCCCCTGCCCAGCTGTGTCTTGTCCTGTGATTACCCTTCTGTGTATTTAGTCTTGTCTTGTCCTGGGCTCCATGTCTGTTTGTCGTCATGTCCATGCTACCTGTCTATGCTTGTCCATGTCTCCTTCCTGTAAGTCAATCAATCAATGTTTATTTATATAGCCCAATATCACAAATGTTACATTTGTCTCAGTGGACTTCACAGTTTGTACAGAATATCAGTATGACAATACGACACCCTCTGTCCTTAGACCCTCACATCGTACAAGGAAAAACTTCCAGAGAAAACCCACAGTTTAAAGGGAAAAATGGGAGAAACCTCAGGGAGAGCAACAGAGGAGGGATCCCTCTCCCAGGACGGACAGACGTGCAATAGATGCCGTGTGTAAATTGAAAAGATAATACATTTGCAACATAGGTAGTCCAAATGTTTGGAAATGCATGTGTGTATAATAGGAAGATGAATCCATGAGTATATCCATCCAGGACTTATGATCCAGGACCACAGCCACGACTCAAGATCCAGGACTCGCTATCCATGACACAGGACCGCAGGATCATCCATGACTCCGGATCCCGGCGTATATAGACACCAAAAAGAAAGAAATTTGGGGAAGCTGGGTTAATCGGAACATGAGAGTACACAGGTATAGACAGAGAGAAGGAAGAAGTAAGATGTCCCCCGACAAACTAAGCCTATATCAGCAAAACTAGGGGCTGAATCTAATCAGCCCTAACTATAAGCTTTATCAAAAAGGAAGGTCTTAAGCGCACTCTTAAAAACGGATAGGGTGTCTGCCGTCCGAACACAAACTGGAAGCTGATTCCACAAAAGTGGAGCTTGATAAGAAAAGGCTCTAAGTCTCTTCCTGTCTGTCGTGCACCCCGGTTTTTTTAATGTTAATTTGTTTCTTGTTTTTCACACCACTGAAGAGCAATATTCCTTTTACTTTCATTCTCCTTTCTGCCTCCCATTCACCTCACATCTTCTTTATTTTCTCTTTTTCCACAATTTCTTGAGCAAGCAGGTGGGCGAAAAGCGATTAAAGGTTTATTTCCGAATTAAAGTTGGCTGCCAAAGCCACGCAGTTTAAGTCATCCGGTGCCTTTCTCAAGGGCACCACGGCAGGGGAGCAGGTGAACTGGGAAGTCTCCAAGGAGCAGTCCACACTCCATATTTTAGGTCTGGTCGGGGACTTGAACCGGCGACCCTACAGCTCCCAGTCCAAGCCCCTACTTTTTTTAAATTATCTTTTATTATCAAAAATAGAAATTTAACAGTTCATCACAATTACATAAAGTACTTACAGCATATAACAAAGACACACATTTAATATATCATCGTCATTTGTATGAAACACATACATAAAATGACAAACTGTCATTTTTTTCCCTGACAAGTAGTGTTCCAAGCCCCTACTGACTGAGCCACTGCCGGACTATACATACAACAATACATTCTTGCTTAAGAGATGCTAAAGACATACTTTCATAACAGCAGCTTGGAGCTTGTAATCAATAACATTTTATAATTTGCCACTGCATCTTTTTGGTAACAGAAAATAAAAATCAGGCAGACCAACACAAAGAAAGTTCAGAAAGAAACAGACAGTGAGTCACATTAACACAGTGAGATCAGTATGTACACACGCACGCACGCAAGCACACACACGGTCCTGCTGTATGGACAGATTAACAGTGAGAGCGCAGCACTTCTCTTCCTGTTGTTGCAGTATTGAACTACAGAGGGACGTCATGCCTGGTATTGATGGACAGTTAACTGGTAATGCTGTCTAATGTGTTCCCTATTGGTCTTCCTGGAAGCTTTCCTAACTCTCTTACTAAAGCATTTATTTCCCCCTGAATGCTATTTGGTGGAGGCTTTTATCCAGACAGTCATGTGCCATGAGTGCATTCAGGTGTTTTGGTAAGAGCAGCCAACGTGTGAACTGGTGATGTAAATGAACGAACGAACGATTGATTTTACAGTGATATCTGCACTACTCATCGACTAAAAAACACCAGATTATCCTTGTTAATTACACAACTTTGATTGGTTTAAATTTTGTGCAATGCTTTTGTATTTTCCCCCTTCGATTCGGAGAAACAAATATTTTTTCCGAGTAAAGGATGGCAGAAGACACTACACTACCCAGAATCCCCAGCTATCGTTTAGGACTACACCATGTGCTCTGTTTGACAAACGACGTGATTAGTTCTCAAGCTCTGTGATTGGTTGACCTCCAACTGCATTCCATGGGAAAAAAAACGTTTTGTAAAAGATAAAATCATACTTTATTCAGCAGTGCTTGCTTTACTCTTTGAAAGTCATCACATGAATGCATTGTAATAAATGGTTCGGCTGCATTAAATATATTACACATCTGTCGTAGTTCTTTATTTTTATTTGTATCTACAGAGATCGGGCTCAGAATAGACCGGAAACTATTCTTTTACCGTTCAGTTTGAATTTCACAATAAAGTTAGTAGTAATATTTTGTTTTGATATTATTGTTTTTTATTAACTACTAAACCGCTGGGTCATGTTAAGACCATCTTTTCTGTGTTGCTGTGGGTTTTTTCCATCGCTTTTGTGTTGTACAAATATAAAAACAATAACTAAATATATCCATGGTAAACTAAACCAGAAACAGCAGTATATTTTATTTTGTTAACACTGTAAACTTGACAGCTTTTTAACCCAAACCACCTACTGGTTAAAGCACGTTATTACACGTTTAGAGTAATGCAATGCAGGTAGATTGTGTTGCTTTTTAATGACTATTTAAAATGCCTTTTTCTTAATGTCTTTTATTATTATTAACTACTTGTTACTTGTTGCTAGGGAAGCTGCTATCGATATTATTTCTGTTATGTTGTGTAACTGTTTAATGTTGTTATCTTTATTGCTACCCCCTTCCCCGTCAATGTATAGTGTTGGTCCACAGCGCAAACGTATTAGTTTAACAAAATCCGCATCTACAATTGTGGCATAGATCGCCTACGTTATTTTCCCCTGTGCAATTCTCCATTTACTCAACAATAACACATAATTAACCTTGTGTTTATTTATTTGTTTGATTAATAAACACAAGTTGGAGTCCGTCAGGACCGAGGGTCGGAGCAGCTCATTTGCTTTAGAGAATATTACACCCGGAAGTAAGTATTCTCTCCGCTTCGCTTGACAAATCCCGTGATAGTCCTCAAGCTCTGTGATTGGAGAGTGTGCTCCGAGGGTTACGCCGAGCGTTGAACAGCACTTGAAATGGGATGGAACCACGGCAGACTGTCCAAAACTGGATTTGAACGGGTCCACTGCGTCCCCCACTCCCCCACCCCGTCCCCAGAACTACACATGCCAACACACTCTCACTCCATAATCGTCCAGGAGCGACGTTTGGTCAGGGTCCCGTGGCGTGCAGTTGTGACGCTCCTAAGCTCCTTCAGCTTCATAAAGGGACGCAAATAGCTTTCAACTGATTGCTATGTATTCCCATCTGCGGCGGGATTTGACGCTCATGGAAGCACGACATTTGTTTGTGTCAGCTGCCCTTAAAGGCAATGTGAGCGTCCATTCCCATTGGATCTGCAAAGTAACTAAAATAAATGTAGTGGAGTAAAAATACCAGGTGAACCTCTGAATTGTAGTGGAGTAGAAAAATACAAAATAACAATGAGCGGTCATGTGGGTATATATTAATGCTGCCCATTATGGATACAAGCAATTTTCACCCGTTTAGTAATTACATGTTTTAAATTTGTACACACCAGTTTGTTTCCTATCGCCTAAACCTCCAGGGCTGTACACAGTTTAATACTGTCAACTTCTAATTTTGGGAAAAACAAGAACGTCTTTTAAAACTACAATTCCCAGTAGAGACGTGCCATAGAGAACATGTTGCGAAACACAATAGCCAGCATGTGTAGTTCTGGGGGGGCATTCAAGTCCAGTTTTGAATAGTCTGCCGTGGTTTCGTTCCATTTCAAAGAGCTTGGCGCTCGGCATAACCTTGGCGCACTGCCACTCCAACATCCAATCCCAGTGCATGAAGATTAATCACGGGGTTTGTCGCAAAGCGGACAGGCGTCGTCACAACAGTAGCTGGGGATTGTGGGTAGCGTAGTCTCTTTGGCGCTCCACATTTCCGAGAAAACAAGTTGTTTCTCAGAATTGAAGGGGAAAAACACAAAAGCATTGTACACAATTTAAACCTATCAATGTCGTTTAATTAACAAAGGTAATCTGGTGTTTTTGAGTTGATGAGTAGTGCAGATATCACTGTCAAATCAATCGACAGTAAAGAGAATACTTCCGGGTGTACAATTCTCCGTTATCCAATGGGAATGGACGCTCACATTGCCTTTAAGAACTGCTGACATAAATGGATGCGGTGCTTCCATGAGCGTCAAATACCGCCGCCGATGGGAATACATTACAATGATTGAAAGCTATTTGCGTCCCTTTATGAAGCTGAAGGAGTTTTGGCGCGTCCCAACTGCACGCCACGGGACCCTGACCAAGCGTTGCTCCTGGACGTTTAGGGAGTGAGAGTGTGTTGGCGACAGAGGACCACAGATGCCCCGCAGCGAGGCTCCTCCCGCCCTCCCGTAGACAGTTCACTAGCTCAGTCACTTCATAACACCAAAGATGGATCGCGGTAAACGCTCTAAAGTGAGGCTCCACTATACTAAAACATAAAAAGATAAGGCACAGTGTAATGCCTGTTAATAGCTTGCCACAGGCATAGCTCAGTTAAAAAAAAGCACAGCTATTGTGCAATACATTTGTATTGCATGTATATTTTTTATCAGTAAAAATGTCAGTTAAAGCTTAAAAAAATAATCTTATCTAAACGTTTGACCTCTTTCTTTTACAATCAAAATGGGGAATCGATAAGAACCGGAATCGATAAGCCGAACCGGAATCGATACATTTCAAACGATACCCATCCCTAGTGTGGAGGCGACGTGGCGGCGTCCACTGAGGACGAAGGCCCCAGTAGCAGCCATGTTGGGCATCGTCAGGGTGCAGGGCCGCTCGGACACTGCGTGTCCCGGCGTGCCCCCCCTCGATGAGAGCCTGTCGGCCCATCTGTTGCCGCAGACAGCTGGTTGGGCGGAGCGGAAGACACCTCTGCCCCTGCTGGCTGCCGTGGGGCCGAGCCACCCTGGAGCAGGGGTCACCAACCTTTTTTAGGATGAGGGCTACTTTAAAAAAATAAAACAAATCGGGGGGTACTTTTACTCCTCCTTTTTTGTTTTTTGCAGTGTATATATTTAGCACATTTTAACGTTATGATATGCTTACCTTTAACCTTTGTGTGCTGTTTGGTTCTGTGTGACCAATCTTATGAAGGACCCAAATGCAGCACTCGAGAAACCCAGGAGTATTGGTAATGTACTTTATTGGTAATAATACCAGAACAGAGGGATACCAGCAGAATCAGCCGGATGATGTGCAGGCAAACGAACCAGAGGACAGCAGGCAGAAGGTGAGGGAGCAGGCAAGGCGGTCAACGTAGGTACAGGCAGGGTCAGACAGCAGGCAAGGCAGGATAGTCCAAGGACAGGCAGGATGGAGGAACAGGCAGAGCAGGCAGAGCAGGCAGGTCAGGGACAGGCAGGGTCGGAACCGGGTAGGCAATCTGGTAACAAACACGTGAAAGACTAGCATGAAGGCAAAGTACGATCTGGCAATGGGTGTGTGTCTGGTCAGGGTTTAAATATTGGCAGTGAAACAAATGGGTGCAGTAAAGAGAAAGAGAGTGAGCAAAAATGTAGGTGTGGTTAACAGGTGAGACAGGTGAATGGGAAACTACTGGTGAATGATGAAGCAGACTGTGACAGAACACCCCCCCCCCCCCCCCCCCTTAATGGACGGCTTATAGACGTCCGTAAACGCTAATCTACAGAGGAGGGTGGGAGGAGGGGTTAGTACTCATCTGAAAAAGTTATTTCGGCCTCCTTCTCCTGCCCCCTGTGGGAATCAACGTCCTCATCAGGAGCAGGCCCCTCGCTGTCCTCCTTGGAAGAGCTGACAGTATGTGGAGAGACTCTCCCTGTGTCTCTGCCTGCTGATGTGATGGCCTTAGAAGGTTGCTCGGGAATGCGCTGACGGAACTCTCTGATGAGCCGGGGGTCCAACAAATGACTGTTGTAGCCGCTTCCGGGAGTCTGGAACCGGCCAGGTAGTGACTGCATCAACCTTGGAGGGATCCATCTCGATGCTCCCCTGTCCCACGATGTATCCCAGAAAAGAGACAGAGGAGGTGTGAAACTCGCACTTCTCAGTTTTAACAAACAGCGAGTTCTCAAGCAATCTCTGGAGAACCGCCTGGACGTGGTGCATTTGTTCTTTCAGAGTCTTGGAAAAGATCAGGATGTCATCCAAGTAAATAAATATGTGCCGGTCCAACATGTCACGGAGCACGTCATTTACGAACGCCTGGAATACTGTAGGGGCGTTGGTAAGTCCACAAGGCATCACCAGATACTCGTAGTGCCCCGAGGTAGTGTTGAAGGTGGTCTTCCACTCATCCCCCTCGAAAATACGTACCAGGTGGTGCGCGTTACGCAAGTCCAGCTTAGTGAAAATGGTTGCTCCCTGCAGCAACTCCAATGCAGAGGAGATAAGAGGCAGTGGGTATCGATTCTTTATAGTAACGTCATTAAGACCCCGAAAGTGGATACAGGGCCTTAGGGTCTTGTCTCTCCACAAAGAAGAACCCCGCTCCAGAGGGTGATGAGGAATGGCGAATAATCCCAGCCGCCAGAGAGTTATTGATATAATGTATGTCTCCAGTGAAACTCTTTCCGGAGCAGACAGGGAGTACAATGGACCCCTGGTGCCGGGATGCAGGTCGATGGCACAGTCGCAAGGCCGGTGTGGTGGTAGGGAAGTAGCCCTAATCTTGCTGAATACTTCCTTGAAGTCCAGATATTCCGGTGGAACCCCTGTAACATCCGGAACTCGGCTGGGGTTCACCGAACGCTGAGGCGCGGCAGCCTGTTTCAGACAGATCTGATGACAAGAGGGACTCCACCCCAAAATGGCTCCCATCTCCCAGTCAAACTGAATAGTTTCATGATGGTTCCCGGACAGGAGCATGTGAACGGGTACAGTCTGATGAGTCACTGTCCCCAGCAGGTCTAAGACAGGGGTGGGCAACCTTTTTCCTCTCAAGGGCCATTTCAATATTTTAAACATCCTCCGATGGCCGTACAAATGATCGACATCTGCTTAAAAATACTAAAATCACAGCCCATTCATGAAATGAATGGGCCTTTCATTTCGCCTTTCTTTCATGCCGTGCAAAGAAAAAGCAACCTCTTAATCCAGACATCTTACCATGACTCGCGCATGCATTCACGTGCACGGTTGTGGCATGACCACCAAAACATAAAGTATATTGGACAAGATATGTGCAAATGTATTTAGTTTCCTATCCATGTGGACATGATTTAAGTGGGGGAGGGAACCTCACCTCCTCCAGAGGGGTCCGGTTAAAAGCATCAATCTGGTGTACTTTGAGAGCAACATTAGGAGATCTATGGATACATCTCTCAACACCCATATGAAACAGAACTGTAAGCAGATTTATTTTTCTTTATGGATATTTTACAAATCACTCCCCTTTCAAACTGTATTCTTGTTTATTAATAACAACTTTTATTTACTGTCATAGTATTTCATACCTGTTTATTTTATAACTATAATGATCATATAAAGATGTGCCTTTACCTCATTGGTTGTAGAAAAAACTTCTTATATTCATTAGCATAGCTAGCTAACCAGATGCTAATAACAACAAAGTTATTGACTGTATGATCAGTATGACAGGTGAACAGATCACCACTGGGCTTACAACGAAAGACACAGCACGCAAAAACTGCGGCTTGTGTACGGCTCCTTATGAGTACTGCAATTTTGGAAGTGCCGAAGCGACGTTCTGGTGATATCCGTCAGAACTGCACCCCTGTCAGGTATGAGTTGTGACTTGTGCCAAAGAACAGATAACTAAGCTGACTGAGCGGAGAACTAACGTGTCAACGTGCGCCAACGCCTCCATCAATTTTGAATGGGTTGACGTAGAATACAGGCGACGTCACGACGATGTCAGACGTCAGACGTCACGGCGACGTATCATAGGTGCGCTCAAAGTATGCGCTCAAAGTACGCGCTCACCTGGCGGCGGCGTATCTTAGAAAGCGCTATCTTATATATGCGTGTTGATAATGTACGTGTGGATATGCGCGTGAATAACGTATGTGTGGATAAGCGTGTGAATAACGTATGTCTCCGTTAGCATTGTATAGTATCTATCTGGTACGGGGATTAATAAGAGTTGTGTCAAGTAGTGATGGGTCGTTCGCGAACGATTCATTCTTTTTGAACGAATCATTGAAGTGAACGAGATGAACTGATTCCTCCCACAAAACGATTTGTTTTTTTGAATTGACGCCTTCCGCCAAAAGCTAAAGAGAAGCAGTTCGCGATCGACGAACTTAAAGAACTGGCGGAAACAGTTCAGAACTGTTTCCTACAGTTATTTTATCTTATCCCTTTCTTTCAAGAGGAAATACAGGATGTTCCATCTACACAGAGTTGGACTCAGTTAGACAACTACCACAAATACAATGAAGTACTTTATTGTTGTACTCAGTAATAGTTGGACTTCTACCACAAGTAGGCTACGATGAAGTTATTTTACTGTGTACTTTTTAAGTTATTCTCTGTGAAACTCCTGTGGCAGAAAATCATTTTATCTCTCATCAAATATGGCAGAAAACATGCAGTTTGACAGAGGATTACAAATTTAATCAGAGCCCTCTCATCTGAGCTCCGTTACACACACACACACACACACACACACACACACACACACACACACACACACACACACACACACACACACACACACACACACACACACACACACACACACACACACACACACACACACACACACACACACACACAGGAGCGGGACATCCTCCTCAACCTGCCATAAATGCCTCAGAGGACGGATACCTGAACCGTAGCGTCCAGCTAGCTTAGCCGCTAGCTAAAGATAAATACATACAGCGTTGTATTCTCCTCCCTCTGTCGGCCCTAAAAGCTTCAGAGGGCGGATACCTGACCTCCATAGCGTCCCGCTAATGTGAAACACACACAGCGTTAGCGGGACATTCTCCTCCCCATGTCGGCCCTAAAAGCTTCAGAGGACGGATACCTGAACCGTAGCGTCCAGCTAGCTTAGCGATAAATACACACAGCGTTGTATTCTCCTCCCCCTGTCGGCCCTAAAAGCTTCAGAGAGCGGATAGCTGGGCTCCGTTGCGTCCCACTAGCTTAGCCGCTAGCTAAAGGTAAACAAACATAGATAGGTACATAGCATATGAATAAATCGTCACCGATATAGAGGATATATTTTTTTATTCACTTTGAACTCGGCCAAATGGAGTTTAATGCTTTGGGATTAAAGTTAGGCCACATAGTATGTGCATGGGTTGGAAAGTATAACGTGCTAGCCTGCTGTAATACATCGTATAGTCAGGCACACATTTATGAGATTTAACAATGGCCAATTATATATTTTAAATAATATGTAGCCTATTCCCAGAGCATAATTCATGGGGCAACAAGGTGAGGTGTAAAATGTGTTTTAATATCATACATTTTACGCCAGCAAACTTCTTGTACGGACTTCGGCAGTAGTGAAGACCGAAGCCTCCACAGTCACATGCATTCCGGGGGCCAGAGTGGGCGACGTTGAGGCGCATCTTAGACTGCTGGCTAAAAATAAACGTAAATACAGTAGGATTGTTATTCACGTCGGTGTTAATGATGTTCGTTTACGCCAATCAGAATGCACCAAACTTAATGTGGCGTCGGTGTGTAGTTATGCTAAAACAATGTCGGACACCGTAATCTTCTCTGGTCCCCTCCCCAATCTGATCAATGATGACATGTATAGCAGCATGTCATCATTTCAGCGCTGGTTGTCTTGGTGGTGCCCAGCAAACAATGTGGGCTTCGTAAATAATTGGACAGCCTTCTGGGGGAAACCTGGTCTGATTAAGAGAGACGGCATTCATCCTACTTTGGAAGGCGCAAATCTCATTTCGGCAAACATTTCAGGGCTTTGTGGACTTAATCCATGACAAACTGGAGTTGAGACCAGGAGGCAGAGTCGCAGTCGTACACGCTTCTCTGCGCTCTCTCCTAGGCAGTCATCCATAGGAATCCCGAACCCAATAAAATACCCAATATTAACGGTGTGTGTGTCTGCCCAAGGACAATTAAAGGTAAAACCTAATAGAGGTGTCATACATAATAACCTAATAAAAGTAAATGTAACAACTACTACAGTGCAACAAAACAGGAAGATTAAATGTGGTCTCTTAAACATAAGATCTCTAGCATCTAAAGCAATATTGGTAAATGATTTAATATCAGATTATAATATTGATATATGCTGTCTCACTGAAACTTGGTTGAGACATGAAGAATATGTCAGCATAAATGAGGCCACTCCACCCAGCCATATCAACACTCATATTGCCCGAGGCACGGGCCGAGGAGGTGGAGTTGCAGCAATCTTTGACTCAAGTTTACTTATCAATACTAAACAAAAATTAAATTATACCTCCTTTGAAAGCCTCGTTTTTAGTCTTACGCATCCGACCTGGAAAACTGTGCAGCCAATCTTATTTGTTACAGTGTACCGTGCACCAGGTCCTTATTCAGAATTCTTATCAGAATTCTCTGAGTTTTTATCAGCTTTGGTTCTTAAAACAGATAAAGTAATTATCGTAGGTGACTTTAATATTCATGTTGACGATGATAAAAATAGCCTTACTGTTGCATTTAACTCTATATTAGATTCTGTTGGTTTCTGTCAGAGTGTAAATAAACCAACCCACTGCTATAATCACACTCTCGACCTTGTTCTGACTTATGGTATTGAAATAGAGCAACTATTAGTCGAAGCGCATAATCCTGGTTTATCCGACCATTTCTTAGTAACTTTTGAAGTACTGTTACTAGACTACAAAGCATTAGCCAAAAGCTCCTGCAGCAGAAAGCTATCTGTTAGTGCTATAGCCAAATTTAAGGAAGAGATTCCACCAATACTTAACTCGATAGCATGTCTGAATGTAAGGGAGGAAACTTATACAAAATGTACACCACCCCAAATTGATCATGTTGTTGATAGTGCTACAGATGCGCTGCGAATAAAATTAGACTCTGTTGCTCCTTGGAAAAAGAAGAAAATAAAACAACATAGATTAGCTCCATGGCATAATGCCGAAACCCGCAAAATAAAGCAAAAGTCGAGACAACTTGGAAGGATATGGCGTTCCACTAAACTTGAAGAATCTCGTTTAATTTGGCATATTACTCTCAATGAATATAAGAAAGCACTGCGTAAAGCGAGAGCAGCCTACTACTCTTCATTAACAGATGAGAATAAGAATAATGCAAGATTTCTTTTCAGCACTGTAGCCAGGCTGACAGAGAGCCACAGCTCGACTGAGCCTTCTATTCCCATAGCACTCAGTAGTAATGATTTTGTGCTTTTTTAACGATAAAATTGTTACTCTTAGAAACAAAATCAATGACCTCTTGCCTTTGACCAGTATAGTGTTATCAACAGCTCCCGGAAATGTAAGTTCTAATATTACACTAGATAGTAAACTAGAATGCTTTTCAGCAATAAACCTTGAACAATTAAATTCAATGATTCTCTCTTCTAAACCATCAACGTGTATCTTAGACCCGATTCCAACTAAGCTGTTAAAAGAAGTTTTTCCATTAATTAGCACTTCTTTATTAAATATTATTAATATGTCTTTATTATCAGGCTATGTTCCACAATCATTCAAAGTAGCAGTGATAAAACCGCTTCTTAAAAAGCACAACCTCGATCCAGAGGTTTTAGCCAACTATAGACCTATTTCTAATCTTCCGTTCCTCTCAAACATTCTTGAGAAAGCAGTCGCAAAACAGCTGTGTGATTACTTAAAAAACTATGATTTATTTGAAGATTTTCAGTCTGGCTTTAGAGCACATCATAGCACAGAGACAGCTCTGGTTAAAGTCACAAATGACATTCTAATAGCCTCAGACAAGGGACTTGTCTCTATTCTTGTCTTGCTCGATCTTAGTGCTGCATTTGATACTATTTACCAAGATATCCTATTGCAAAGAATAGAGCACTTAGTTGGCATACAGGGAACTGCTTTAGGCTGGTTTAGGTCCTATCTATCTGAACGCTCTCAGTTTGTACGTGTCAACGATGAATCTTCCATGCAAACCAAAGTTAGCCATGGAGTGCCACAGGGCTCAGTGCTTGGACCTATTTTGTTCACACTATATATGCTTCCGTTAGGCAATATTATAAGGAATCATTCTGTAAACTTTCATTGTTATGCGGATGATACTCAACTATATTTATCAATCAAGCCTGTTGAAATGAATCATTTAAATAAAATTCAAGACTGCCTCAAGGACTTAAAAACGTGAATGACCTTACATTTTTTGATGTTAAACACGACCAAAACTGAAGTTATTGTACTTGGCCAGAAGAATCTACGAAACAAATTATCTAAAGATATACTAACTATGGATGGCATTAATTTGGCCTCCAGTGAGACTGTAAGGAATATTGGTGTTATATTTGATCAGGATTTATCCTTTAACACCCACATAAAATCAATTTCAAGGACCACCTACTTCCATCTACGTAACATTGCAAAAATCAGGCATATCTTGCCTCAAAACGATGCAGAGAAACTAGTCCATGCATTTGTTACTTCAAGGCTGGATTATTGTAACTCCTTATTATCAGGGGGTACAAAGAAGTCAGTCAAGTCGCTTCAGTTGATTCCAAATGCTGCAGCTCGTGTACTAACCAGAGTTAGGAAAAGGGACCACATTACTCCTGTTCTGGCTGCCTTACACTGGCTCCCTATAGAACATAGGATAGAATTTAAAATTCTTCTTCTCGCCTACAAAGCCCTTAATGGGCAGGCGCCATCTTACCTTAAATAACTCATTATACCCTACTGTCCTACTAGGGCATTACGTTCCAAGAATGCAGGGTTGTGGGTTGTTCCTAGAGTCTCTAAAAGTACAATGGGAGCCAGAGCCTTTTCTTATCAAGCTCCACTTTTGTGGAATCAGCTTCCAGTTTGTGTTCGGGCGGCAGACACTCTATCCGTTTTTAAGAGTGCGCTTAAGACCTTCCTTTTTGATAAAGCTTATAGTTAGGGCTGATTAGATTCAGCCCCTAGTTTTGCTGATATAGGCTTAGTTTGTCGGGGGACATCGTACTTCTTCCTTCTCTCTGTCTATACCTGTGTACTCTCATGTTCCGATTAACCCAGCTTCCCCAAATTTCTTTCTTTTTGGTGTCTATATACGCCGGGATCCAGAGTCATGGATGATCCTGCGGTCCTGTGTCATGGATCGCGAGTCCTGGATCTTGAGTCGTGGCTGTGGTCCTGGATCATAAGTCCTGGATAGATATCCTCGTGGATTCATCTTCCTATTATACACACATGCATTGCCAAACATTTGGACTACCTATGTTGCAAATGTATTATCTTTTCAATTTACACACGGCATCTATTGCACGTCTGTCCGTCCTGGGAGAGGGATCCCTCCTCTGTTGCTCTCCCTGAGGTTTCTCCCATTTTTCCCTTTAAACTGTGGGTTTTCTCTGGAAGTTTTTCCTTGTACGATGTGAGGGTCTAAGGACAGAGGGTGTCGTATTGTCATACTGATATTCTGTGCAAACTGTGAAGTCCACTGAGACAAATGTAAGATTTGTGATATTGGGCTATATAAATAAACATTGATTGATTGAAGACTCACTGAACGAAATAAGTACAAAGACGAATCGTTCGCGAACGTGCAAATCACGATCACGCGAACCGGTGAACGAATCAGTGAACGAAAAGTAAACTGAATCAAAAGATTTGTGTCCCCGAAGGGATTTGAAATGCCCATCACTAGTGTCTAGCAGCTCTCTCTCTCTCGCTCGGGAACAGCTGTCCTTACCTCCCTCAAGGTGTGTGTGGGTGTGTCTGTGTCTGTGTGTCTCATTCACTGTCCCTCAGGTTGTAGCATGTTTCGATTGCCAGTTTGTGGCTTGTATGTCTTGTGAACGCAACGCTGGCATAATATGATGTGGCCTGCTGACATGGCCTCTAATAAACACACAGGACTTAAATAATACGTGTTTAATTCAGCCCAGATGCGGTGACTGCAGGTCAAATCCATTAATGCGGCATATATTGAAGTTGTTCAAAGTTGCACCGATATGAGGCGCTGTGAGAACCACGCATCTGTCAGACTAGCGAATGGGCACATTTGAATTTCAGGAGAATAAGGAAGATGTGATTGGTTGTTCCACACTCCGATTCTCACGAGACCAGCGTGCTGCTGTTTACATTAGTGTGGATTGGACCGACTGAAACTGATGGCAATGGTGTGTGTGTAACACAAACATAATAAATCATTGGATAGTTTTTCTCAAATGAAGGGGGGAAATAAGGAAATAAAGTAATGTTTTAAGACTCAGTGTGAGTTATTACTTTCTTCCTTTACTTGGCATTCTTCAAAAATACACAGACATTGCAGCACATCGTTTCACGTCTTTGTACAGCCTTTCTGAGCAGTAGAGTAATGTGTTGGTGAACCTTGGTTTCCTCCTGAGCTCACTTAAAGGTATACTCAATTCAATTCAACAGCTTTATTAGCATGACCTCAGTTACACATAGTATTGCCAAAGCTCTGTATAGTTGCAACATCTATACAAAATATATATACAATATATATATTTATACTCCCCCTTGTGGCCAAAGGGGGACACAACTCTTGTCTTCAGATGTATGTTTGGCGGCGTAGGGCTCCGGAGTTCCTACCCGAGGCTCTTGGGTAAATCCCATCGGAGAGGATGCAGAAGCGGGTGCCAGCAGCAGGGGAAGAGGTGCTGGAGCAGCCACTACTGCCGCTAGCTGCTGCACAGTAGCCGTTAGCTGCTGTAGCTGCGAAGCTAAATAGGTTAGCGTCTGGTCATGTGTAGAGTTAGCATAATGAGCTTCGGTGGCCAGGGAGGCTATCGAGGCTTCCTGCCTCTGGAGAGCGTCCTCAACTCTCTCGAAACGGCCTCACATCTAGGGGGGGTCCGGGGGCATGCTCCCTTTTAATTACATTTCCTTTTTTGTTTTGTGTATTTTATACATTTTGGATTTGCTTGGCGAGCTATTTTTAGAACATGCCCCACGGGCGACTCACGTTGGCGCTGTGTTGGCTACACCTGCCCTGGAGTATTTGGACAAAATGTTCAGGCTCGGAGCACAGATGGCGGCTACGGCCAATCATCTAGGCGTGTTGGGCGTCTCTTTGATTACTCCTCAAAGAGGCCCCCCCGCTCTCCCGCCTCAGCACTGGAGCGATTATCCGGACCGCTGCATAGATCAGATGAACAATCTGATCCATGGAGTGGCCGCCGCAGTGGCGTCGCGTCACGTGTGGCTAGGACTCACCGCGCTGTCAAAGAAGGACCGAGTGGATCTCCTTGGAGCCCCCGTTTCCACGGAGGGGCTCTTTGGATCGATAGCCTCTGTGACCCAGAGGAGGAGAGGGCGCAGCTTAGCCCCATGCAACTGCTGGCTTCTCCTCAGGCATCGCAGCGCGCTCCTCCACGGGCGGGGGAGCGCAGTGTGACGCCGAGACGGAGGGAGAGGCGCCGTGCCCGTAGCACCCTCCACCTCTTCGGCCCACCCCGTGGAACCGGCGTACCGGCACTCACAGGAGCGAGCTGCCCAACCTCGGCAGACTCCGCAGCAGCAGAGAACCGCAGGGTGGGGCGCTCAACCGTCACGGAGCTGACTGGCGGGGGGAGGAAGCGTCTCAGCGGGTCTCTCCACCCGGAACGCTAGGGTGAATCCCACCTCCTCCCTATATAATGTGCAGATCCCTGTTGTTTCCTATAAAAAGGTTGATCTGTATCCAAGTCTGAGTGTCATTTGTTTTCACAATTCTGCACTCACACACAATGTTGACCGTAGGCCTACATATTCTCCACTCGCTACCGGTTGTTGCTCCTGTAAAGGAGATAGCTAGTGGGCATGCGCAGATGAGAGAGATAAACCGCAGGAAGTGCTATCAAAGCGCTATGCGGGAACAGGGGCATTTTGGCCGGCGTATTACTGTCAGGGAACACACTACGCCTAGAATAAATACTCCTAGTAATGCGCTTTACCGTAGTGGTAAAGGGAACATTATGGTGGAGCGCGCGCTCACAGAAGAGCGTGCGGCGGTGCGTTAAGGGACCTCAGTAAATAATCGGCCCTTTCTGTGTCGATCCTCCATGGGCAAATCTTCCTTTCACGGGTTTTTTTGCGGCGGAACGGGTCACCAGAGAGTATCACAGCTTCATAGCTGCGGCCCCACAGCTGAGGGCTTGTCCATTAACACAATGTTATGGGGAATGGAAACTCAGCTGTGTGTTAACGAAGTGGATGGACAGGATGCTGAAACGGGGTTATTCACTCCAGTTTTGCAACGAAAGTAACAAACACAATGCAATATCCTTTTCAATTTCAAAGAACACAAATTGGGTTATTTACAGGTGTTGTTTTGTGTGGTAGTGGGTCGCTTTCATTGATGCGTTTTGTACCCCGGCCGTTGTTTTGATATTCTGCTGAAGTATACACTGTGACGTAATAAAAAATTTTTTCGAGGGAAGGGGTGGGGGTCAGAGGTCCTAGGTATAAAAATCACCGCTCGCCACTGTTCATAAAGTTTCATCTCTTGCATATGTCTGGCCCTTTCTCCGCGTCTATGCTTGCTGGGGCAACACGGAACTGGTGAGAAGGGGGGGGGCTGTGGGTCAGTGGGCATCTGACCCCCTCCCCGGGCGTAAATGCGCTTACGTATTTTTCCGGGCCCCCTGGAGGGTCACGGGGTGACGTAGTGCGCACTGGGCCCTTACAGGGCTGGAGGGCTCTCCACACTATAGTCTGTACACACTCTGCACAGGGTCAGTGTCTGAGTGTGGGGGACATGGGGTCCTTGCTCTCTCCCCGAGCTCTTTAGGGAATCTGGAGAGGTGGTGCATAGTAAACCCATACAGGGCTGCAGACTTTCTCTGTCTGCTTATAGGCGGACGGGGGGGAGCCCTCAGCACTGTTTTCGAGCCCACTTTTTGCGAGGCAAGCGCCCCAGGGTGTGCTCTGTCAGCCGCAGCCCGGACTTCTCCACTGTTACAACCGAGGGAGAGGTGAGCACTGGCGGCTCCAGATTATTTTTGTTGGGTAATCTACGGTAGGGATAACCCATACAGTGGTGGGGCTCAAGTCAGTATTTGCAATGTAATTACATACATGCTCCCCTTGACAGTGAAACGCCACGCGTGAGGTTTCGATTATTTCCCTGTCTCAATCCAAATCGAACTGTATGAAATAAAAAGGCATATTTGTCTTGTAGTAGGGGTTTCACCAACTAATCGACTAGTCGACTACCTTTACCACTAGTCGGCGCTGTAGGCCCTAGTCAACTAGTCGTGAAAAAAATGGAGGTAAACGAGGTGCTGCAAAATGCTCCAAAACACGTCCGACATTCTTATGTATGGCAGTACTTCAACAAAGATGTAACCAACTCCACAGTGAAGTGTCAGTTGTGTACAGCTGTACTGAAGTACAATACAAATGTATCTGCTATGCGCAACCATCTGAAGATGAAATACCCGCTGCCGACAGCTAGCACTAGCAGTAATGCTAGCACCAGTGAGCAACGGACCGGCGTCAGCACTGAACAGAGGCAGACGAGCAGCAAGAAAACACGGGTCAACAGTGATGCGGATGATGAGCTACGTGATTACTGCCAGCGGACACCGCATATCCCCACAATGGATAATCCACTGGAGTGGTAGGCAGAAAACGTGCACCGCTTCCCCCGCTTTCGAGAAACTACCTGGCTATTCCAGCCACAAGCACCCCGAGTGAGAGGGTTTTTTCCCTGGCAGGCAACACTGTCACCCGAAAGCGGTCAAGCCTCCTTCCCTCACAAGTCGATGCGTTGGTGTTCAAACCAAACCAAAAATATGGAAAGGTGGACGCTATCGTGGAGGACAGCGAATAAAGTGTTTCGCAATGCGCTGTTGCGCGATGGATTTACGTGGCATTTATGTAAACAAGAGTTTTTTGCTGCCGATTTTGGTGAGTCCAGTTACTGTTTGTTATTTACTCAGCCATGTAACACAAATTAAAATGCAGTGTTTAATGTTACTGTACCAGTTCCAATATAAAATACAGTTGTACACCTCTCTTTGTGTGTCTTTATTATGACGTAACGACTAGTCGACTACTATTTTGAAAAACGTGTTGACTAGTAAATATTGGTAGTTGTGAAACCCCTATTGTAGTAAATAAAAAGGGCGACCTGGAGCCAATCCTGCAATTTCCACACAAGTGAAAGAGTTGACGTGCTGAAAACCCAATCCCTGCAAGGGGGTCTGGGGGGATTGTCCCCCAGGAGATTTTTTGAAATACTAACATAAAATACACATTCTGGTACTCTCTTGAGAAGAAGAAAAATAAATAAATCTATTACTAAACGACATGTTTCAAAAAATGAATGCCATTTTTGTTTTTTGTTACTTTGTTCTGAAAGCTGAAGCTGCTCCTCACAGAGAGAAGAGGGAAGAGGCTTTGTGAATTACTTTACATTGTGGATAATGGTGGATAGCCCCCATTGTTCTGTGTGTCAAAATGAAAGACAGCCCACACACCTATCAATCATCAAACCGTGCGGTCTTAGTTCATTACGTGTTGATTTCTATCAACACGTAAGGTTGTATCGATGTATATAGAGATGTACTACAGCAGAAGTATTCTCCGTCGGGACTTCCTGCAACAACACCACACCGTTATCTTGATTCTGATTGGCCAGAAGACATTATCAAAGATGTTCTATTGAGAAGACGATCACTACGTGACAAAAGTTTTCCAAACCGTTTCTAGTCTTCGGTATTTCCAGAGAAGTGGCTACTGAAATCAATCTTACTAACTGCTGTCTGTGCAATTTACTCCGCGCGAGTTAGCGGACTTTATTTTGCTTACTTTAACATAATCTTTCATGATGGGGCTAAGGTGGGGCTAAGCCATTTCTTGTAATGGCTGTAGCCTACCCCAGTCATACCATGGCCCCGCCACTGGAGATGAGTGAGGCGCAGTGGCTGCTAAAGCCGGTCAGGGACAGAGAGGTGGAACGGTGTGCTGGACGACAGTGCGTATATACATCGGGGCTGTGAGAGATGTAACCCTTATTATATAAGCACAGGCGGAGCCCTCTACTCAGGGGTACTGTCTGTCCTATACCGCTCGCGAAAGAGAGGTGTAGGATGATGGTCAGCAGGCGAGGCCTCCTTTTATATGGTGAGATGCGCGCGCATTCAAGTAGGCCCGCCCCGGGGCCGGCTACGTCTATAGAAGTCTCAGTAGGTGAATGCTTGCATGATAAGGTAGTACCCATAGAGTCCAGTAGAGGGCTCCGCCTGTGTTTATATAACAAGGGTTACAATACGTAACCCACCGTTATCGTGCTGCCATAGGAACGCTTTGCTTTGTGTCTGTGACCGTGTTTGTAAGGAAGATCCATCCAAAATGTGCAGTCAACCATTGAAAGATGGCAAAATAATATTATTTTAGTTAAGTTTGCAGAAGCCGACCATATTAGTTGAGAAAGCCTGTGACTGGAAAGTTGCTGTTTTAAATAATGAGCATTCTAGACAAGAATATTTTCGCCTTTAAAGTGGCCCTATTATTCTTTTTGTGGTTTTCCAGTGGGAGTTTCTCTCCCACACTCCCCCCCCCCCCCCCCCCCTCCCTGCCTGAAACGCATCCACTGGACTCCTTTGTTTACTTCTGTTACATATTGACATTATAATGTAACACTTGCACTACTATTGGCTTGGGCACAAACACATTGTACCGTACGTCATAGGCTAAGGGGCGGGACATCTCTAACTGGTAGACAAATCACAACGGAGCCGGCCAGCTAACCAATCAGAGCAGACAGGGCTCTGGTTAGACAGAGTTAGACAAGGCAGATTGGGGCCAGCATCCCCATAATAACCAGTATAACCAGTATATCCAGTAGGCCTATATATCCATCACTGTCACCTCTCCATCAACAACTGCAAATCCCCCTTTACCTTTATGAAATGGAATTTATGGGAAAAAACATGTACTGTATGTATACTTATACTTATGACAGAGTATGTTTGCCCTTAGACACGTGGTATTGCTATATCCTAGTCTCTAAGATCCAAGTCTTCCACCTCAGGCTTTCATAAGTCTTTCATTTAGTTTGCTCTCACAACTCAGTGAATCTGCAGGGCCCCTTTGACCAAGGCAGATTGGGGCCAGCATCCCCAGAATAACCAATATAACCAGTATATCCGGTATATCCAGTATATACATCACTGTCACCTCTCCATAAACAACTGAAAATCCCCCTTTACCTCTTCACTCATCCCGTCCCCCAGGGCTTTTTTGTAATTGCAAAACAACTTTCTCAAACAGAACCGTGGGAAACCTGAACTCATCATCATCGAGCCAAACTCCCTCACCCCCTCCTCCCGGACATCTTCACTTATCATCGAAGGCTCCATTGTCAACCCCTCCTCTAACACCGTCACCTTGGCATCATTGTCGACTCCACCCTCCATTTCCTTCTTCACATAAAACAGGACACAAACATTTTTTTACCAACTAAAGAACATTGGCAATATAACATTCAAAGCCATCAACAACCTTGCCCCCCCCCACCTCTGTTTCACCAGCACACCCCTACCCATTGCCTCAGGTCTCCTGAGGCTCAGCCCATCATGACTACGGTCCAGGAGCGGCATTGCAAATTATTTCAAGAATGACCTGACTTGTAGCTGGATTTGATAGAATGTATATATAATGTATATATGAAAGCATTACTTCATTTTATTTTCAGATATATCTTGGCGATATTTGAATCTCAGGTGCTTCTAAATGTGCAAGTTTGATTCCACCATACACAAATGCAAACACACAATGTGTAATAGATTCATGCCGTTCTGATTCAAGCTCATTAAAACACATTCACACTTGCTGACATGCCTTAAATTGAGCGTTTGTACTGGCATTGAATAAGAAATAAAGAGTCTTGAAAAGAAGAAATTGTTGAATTTCAAAAGTTTCATTTTGCAATGTTTGTTTTCTCCCTTATTTTGCAATGGAAGCTCATGTGATGGTTTCCCCGAAATTCAACGGACACACAGGACATCACAGGACCTTTTATTTCTCATGATGTCAGGCTAAGGAGTGAATAAGGGAGGTATCGGCTGGGTGGGGTTTGATGAAGGTGTTGAAAGAACCGAGTGAATCTTACAGGAAGGAGTTCAGGGCAAGGTTGCATGATGTTTTTTTGTTTTTATTGCCACACTAGCAGTAGTGATGACCCTCATAAAGGAAGCCTGCCTCATGATGACTTGATCATGAAACAGTTCTATTATCCAGCGTGGAAG
Source organism: Notothenia rossii (assembly GCF_949606895.1). Taxonomy (NCBI): domain Eukaryota; kingdom Metazoa; phylum Chordata; class Actinopteri; order Perciformes; family Nototheniidae; genus Notothenia; species Notothenia rossii. Next base: position 56,181,581 of record NC_136903.1, on the reverse strand, counting down.
AGACAGAGGCAACATTCCAAAATCATCAAATCCTTTCTATGATCTATGAGTAACAGTTCTTTTACCAAAGACACATGAGAACAACTGCAATACAAAAACGTTTAGTAACAAAAATGACTCACCAACCAATATCAGTGAGTGCAACTCTTTTTTTGTACTGTTCAAATAAATCAAGACAAAATATGCTCTAGTTACAAAAACTACACATTTTTACAAAATAAAATATATATATCATTGAATATTAAAAAATTGAAGGTGACATTACAAAAATTCAGCATAAAACAGAACTTTGGCAATCTATAGATTTCTTGTCAGCCAAAGATCGTCCCACCAGGTGAAAGGCTCTAACACTCCATATGAACACTGAAGGCTAAAGTCCCATGATGAATAGAAGATTATTGTCAGTTTACATGGGACTGGGTTTTTTTCCGAGGATACATAAAATCATCCATGTTTCAACACAAACGGAGGGCTGGTGGTGCAGGTCAAGCATAGAAGAAAATACATCTCACCACACTACATTTTACAGATTAATGCATCACTATTATAATTCATTATGAAATAACTAATTATACCTTATTTATATGATACATTTTATTTAAAAAGTACTTTTAGTTTTGGTACTTCAACTATATTTGGTTACTTTTACTTATGTCCATCCATCCATCTTCTCCCGCTTATCCGTGGTCGGGTCGCGGAGGTAGCAGTTCCAGCAGAGAGCCCCAAACTTTCTTTTCCCTGGCCACATCAACCAGCTCTGACTGGGGGATCCCTTACTTATGTAAGGTTTTGAATGCCAGACTTGTACTTGTTACAGAGTATTTCTACACTTTGGATGTACCAGTGTGAGAAAAAGTTTTTAGAGAGTACTTGTCCATGGACAAGTGAGTTTGGCAATTTACTTGTCCGAATACATTTTTCACTTGTCCAGAATGGACAAAAATTGGGGCCACTGGAATCTTCTTCTTCGCCCTCGTATTTTACATTTTCACACATAGGGTTGGGTATCGTTTGGATTCGAACGATTCCGGTTCTGCTTTTCGATTCTGGTTATTTTCGGTTCTTTGAGAGGGTAAAAATAAGTCCCATGATAAAGTGGGAGAAAAATATATTTATGAAAACATTAAGTCAAATCTGTATTCCTATTTACAAATCACTTCATACTGTTTAATTTCTTATGGTTATTGAATACAATTATATAAAAATAATCTCTTCATTATTTAGTTAGTTCTAAGTGGTGCAGTTTGAGAATGTACAATTGGCCCAGTCTCCTCTGATGTTACACTGCAACCTGCCTGATACCTGCCTATGTAGAAAAGCGCTAGGCCTTAAATATAATGATAATAGGCTAATAATAATAGCTTATAATAATAAGTAATAATTAATTATTAGGCTACTTATTAGTAGCCTAATAATAAGGCCTAGCGCTTTTCTACAACTCAAAGACGCTTGCACGCTTACACATGTCCTTACGCATGTGTATTACATGCTGCAGCTGCCCAGCTGCTCACTGTTTGTAAAAGTAAATAAATAGTATTTTCATTTCAATAATTTACTTTCTATACCCTGCTTCATAAACAATACTGACATCCCTGTGCTCCTCCGAGTCTGGGGGTCCGGGGATGTGAGGACAGCGCGAGGACACAGGGAGGCTGCTTCACTTCATAAAGGAAATGGCGGTCAATATTAACAACACAGGAGCTAAAACGCTTAATAACCTTCATTACGTATTAGAGAAAGAACATAAGAAAGTTTGAAAAAGATGAGGCTGTTAAACGGGCAGCGGATCCGCTGTGTGTAGAAAGAGAGAGAGACGCTGAGCTGCACCATGCAGCGAACAGCTGATCCGGAGAATAGAGAGAGAGAGAGCTGTGGTCCGCGGGGCTCGGCCTCGCCTCCTGTCCCCACAACTCTTATTAATCCCGGTACCGGACAATTGTTATTTGTTCCTACTCGGAACAGAGTTTTGCTTCCCAACCCTGCCACTGTGCTACACTTCCAGCGCTGCCCCGCCCTAACTGTACAGAAAGCGGCGAGATGCATTCCCTTAGGAATCGACAAGCAGAACCGAAACTAACATTTCTAAACAAACAATGGCGGACACTGACAATTTGCGAATGAGTTCTGCCTTCTGTAAACTGAATTTATCAATAAATCAGGGCGAAAAACGTCACTTGTCCACCGGACAAGTCAATTGAAATATCTACTTGTCCGATATTGTAAATAACACGTCCCGGACGGTGGGACGTGTACTTTTTCGCACACTGTGTACTACTTTTACTTAAAGTGGAACTATCATGCTATATTTGAATAATATATTGCAGGGCCATACCTATATAAAACATGTCTTTTTGTTTTCAAAATACCAAACAGATCATGCATTTTAGCCATGCATCATTTTCGCTCTATTTGCTCTTTTCCAGCCCTGTTTTTGCAAGGGCTGATTCTGTGGCAAAGGAGTGGGGCGAGGCATGAGCATCATGTTACCATGCTGTTACCATGCCACGCAACCTCTCATTCCCCTGATAGGTGGAGAGTTGCCCATATAGGCGGAGTTCCTCGTTCCTGCCGTCAGAACAATTTCAAATCTGGATCAGTCTGTATCAGCTCCGTTGCAGCCCCGTTTTTAGAGATTTGGGTATGGAGGAAATGAGAGCGGGTTGTGTTTTCTGACACCTGGTGAGTTCCCTGTGTTATGATCGGCCCGTTGGCCGTTGGGCGGTGTGACTCCGGGCAGCTGGGCTTAAGTAGCACCTCCGGTCAGGTGTCCCCGATCTCGCTGATTGGCCTCTTCAGCTCCACCCCATCGCAGGACCTGCAACCTTCACACCCTCACAGGCCCCAGGCTCTGGGGCCGTCACAGCCCCCCCCCCATAAAGTTAGGGTGCCCAACAGAACCCTGGCACCCAAATCAAAAACAAAGTGCCCACCAAAATGAGGAAAAAAAAAAAAACCTACCAATCAGCCACTGTTTTTTTTTTTTCACTAAAGAGAGAAAACAAAAGGACACTAGAATGCTGCGACTATTTAACCCACACTAACAGGGCATTACTCACCGGGGGCCCGAGACAATGCATCCGCCACCACATTGTCCCTCCCGTTGATATGGTGAATGTCCAAATCATAGGACTGGAGTATCAGAGCCCAGCGCATCAGCCTTTGGTTAGGGCACTGTAGAGAACTGAGAAAGGTTAACGGGTTGTGATCCGTAAAGACCACAACCGGTACCGAGCCAACATACACACTGAAGTGCTGTAATGCCAAAATCAAGGCTAGCGTTTCCTTTTCAATCACTGAATAGTTCAGCTGATGTTTGATACACTTTTTTGAAAAGAAACTAACTGGCTTATCCACACCAAAATCATCAGGCTGCAACAGCACCGCCCCAGCACCGACGTAACTTGCATCCACTTCAAGTTTTACTGGTTTCTCCCACTGTGGAGCTGCCAACACAGGAGCGTTAGATACCAGTGACTTAACGCTCTCAAAACTTTTTTGACACTCAGAGGACCAAACATATTTAGCTTTACCCTTTAGCAGATCGGTGAGTGGCGCAACCACAGTAGATACATTTCTGCAAAAAAAACGATAAAACCCCACCATCCCCAAAAACCGCATCAGCTCTTTCTTAGTTGTAGGTGGAGCATAGTTATCAACAGCTTGCACCTTTGCGCGCACCGCACACACTTTGCCTTGCCCCACTATACGACCCAAGTAAGTAACTGTGGCCTTTGCGAACTCACACTTGGCAAGGTTAACTGTCAGATTAGCGTTAGCCAGGCGGTCAAACCATTTTTTCATGCCATCAAGTAGAATAGACGACCACGTCGTCCAGATATACCGAGCATCCCTCCAGATCTCCAACAACCTTGTTCATCAGGCATTGAAACGTTGCTGGCGCATTTCGTAAACCAAAGGGCATCACACAATAAGAGAATAACCCTGTGGGTGTAATAAACGCGGCAATCTCCCGTGCTCTCTTAGACAAAGGAACCTGCCAGTAAACTTTCAAGAGGTCAAATTTACTGAAAAACTTAGCCGATCCCACCTGGTCAACACAATCCTCCATGCGGGGAAGCGGGAAAGAATCTGATTTTGTGACCTTATTGACCTTACGAAAGTCTGAACAAAATCTTGGAGTATTGTCTGCTTTCGGCACCAGCAGACAGGGTGAGGCCCAGCTAGAACAGGATGGCTCAGCAATGCCATTGTCAAGCATGTATTTGACCTCTGCATCAAGATACTTGCGTTTCTCTGGGTGCACACGATAAAACCTCTGCTTAATGGGTTCAGCACCTCCCACCTCTATATCATGCTCTACCAAATGCGTGCGATTCGGCATATCACTGAACAAACACGGATAACGGCCAACCAAATCAGTTAGTTGCTTGCGCTTGGCGACGTCCAAATGCTTAAACAAGCCATCCAAATTTTTCAGAGACTCTGAATTCTTAAGTCGGCCATAAAGGACAGCATCAAAGGGGCCCGAAAAAGTCTGTTCGTCCTGCTCTGCTACAGCCTGGTGGGACGCAGAGACCGACAAACACGTTGCATGGGCACCGGGCAACAGCCCTTCCTGGTTGGCTGACTGAGCTGTTCGAGTGAAGTATGGCTTCAACACATTTACATGACAGAGCTGAGTAGCAGACCTACGATCAGGGGTAGCTATCACATAATTCAGTTCTGAAATGTTCTTCACCACCAAATATGGACCAGAAAACTTTGCCTGAAATGGGGAGGACACAATTGGCAGTAAAGCGAGCACCTGATCTAAAAAGCCTATACCTAAAACCACTCACATACTCAGCCAGCTTTTGAGGTGGTTTGTCTTCGGTCCAACCATCCCGCAACAATGCCAAAGGGCCCCTCACAGTATGAGCAAACACTAGGTCTTTGGGGCTAAACCCGTACTCTCCTGGACAACTTCACTTGCCGCCAGACAACAGCCAGGCCAAACATTCCTCCCAGTCTCCTTTCATTTGGTCGTCCTGACACTCAAATGCCCCGCTTCATCGTGGGACATCCGCAACACCAAGGTACGGAACCCGGAATGCACCACAACCTGGTAAACCGGCTCACCAACAAAGTGCTTCAACTGAGGAACCCACTTTCTCATTAGGACATTATTCTGGAAAAAATACCCCTGAGCATGATTTCTCACTTCCCCACCAGGCAGAACGCTCTCCCTCAGACCTTTTAGAGACGCATCAGCACACTGTTCCTCCACCAGCTCACCGTGAGAAACCGATCAGGGAATCTCGAGACACGTCACATCATGCTGCGGTGAGGCCTCATTGATTTCAGCTGAGCTCATGTTCCCCGCCTGCCCACGTTTTATTGCCCGTGTCACGGCGCATGCTGTAAACACGTCAGGGTACTCCGTTTCGCTCTTGTCTGGCTTAATACTAACCAGAGGCACTGGCGCCACGATAGCAGGGGGTGCCCCATCAGCCCACACCCGACTACCCGCAATGTCGTTACCCAGGATCATCGTGACCCCATTTATGGGCAGAGCCGGCCGCACACAAACCGCTACTTCATTACATTACATTACATTGCATTTAGCTGACGCTTTTATCCAAAGCGACTTACAATAAGTACATTCAACCAGGAAGATACAACCTTGAAGAAAACAGAATCATATAAGTACATCAGGTTTCATAGAGCCAAACATTTCAAGTGCTACGCAACTGGCTTTAGATAAGCCAGTCCTTTATTAGTATATAAGAAAGAGATGAGTTTTCAGTCTGCGCCGGAAGATGTGCAAGCTATCTGCTGTCCTGATTTCAATGGGGAGCTCATTCCACCATTTTGGAGCCAGGATAGCAAACCCACGTGTTTTTGCTGAAGGGAACTTGGGTCCCCCTCGCAGTGCGGGTGCAGCGAGCTGTTTGGCTGATGCAGAGCGGAGTGCACGTGCTGGGGTGTACGTTTAACCATGTCCTGGATGTAGGAAGGGCCAGATCCATTCGCAGCATGGTACGCAAGTACCATTGTCTTGAAGTGCATTCTAGCAGTTACCGGAAGCCAGTAAAGGGAGCGGAGGAGCGGCGTTGTGTGGGAGAATTTTGGAAGGTTGAAGACCAGACGAGCAGCCGCATTCTGGATGAGCTGCAGAGGTCGGATGGCACATGCAGGTAGACCAGCCAGGAGGGAGTTGCAGTAGTCTAGGCGTGAGCTGACGAGAGCCTGCGCTCTTTTCTGGGTCAGCTGGGGACATATCCTCCTGATGTTGTAAAGCGTGTATCTGCAGCAGCGGGTTGTAGCAGCGATGTTTGCAGTGAAGGACAGCTTGTTATCTAGGGTCAGACCCTGATTCCTTGCAGTCTGAGTCGGGGAAACAACAGAGGTGCCGATGTTGATTGTTAGGTCAAGAGTGGGACAATCTTTTCCCGGAAGGAAAAGCAGTTCAGTCTTGTCAAGGTTGAGCTTGAGGTGGTGAGCAGACATCCACTGAGAGATGTCAGCTAGACAAGCAGAGATGCATGCGACGACCTGGGTCTCTGAGCAGGGAAAGGACAGAATTAATTGGGTGTCGTCAGCGTAGCAGTGGTATGAAAAACCATGCGGGCTAATGACTGATCCGAGCGAGTTTGTGTACAAGGAGAAGAGGAGGGGACCAAGAACTGAGCCCTGAGGGACCCCTGTAGTTAATTGACAAGGGTCGGACTCGGACCCTCTCCAAGTCACCCTGTAGGTGCGGTCTTTGACGTATGAGGTGAGGAGGGAAAGTGCAGAGCCTGAAACTCCAAGTTTTTGGAGAGTACTAAGGAGGATCTGATGATTCACCGTGTCGAATGCAGCAGACAGGTCCAAAAGGAGGATGACAGAGGAGAGGGATGCTGCTTTAGCAGTGTGCAGTTCCTCAGAGACAGCAAGGAGGGCAGTTTCTGTTGAATGACCTGCCTTGAAACCAGACTGGTGCGGATCCAGAAGGTTGTTCTGATGGAGATAACAGGAGAGTTGTTTAAACACAGCGCGTTCAAGTGTTTTAGACAGGAACGGGAGAAGAGAGACAGGCCTGTAGTTTATAACATCGGACGGGTTGAGAGTGGGTTTCTTTAGGAGAGGGTTTACTCTTGCCTCCTTGAGACTGTTTGTAAAGTGACCAGAAGTTAGAGAAGTGTTGATGAAATGGGTGAGAAACGGTAGAATATCAGGAGCGATATTCTGAAGGAGGTTTGAGGGGATAGGGTCCAGAGGACAGGTGGTAGGACGGGCAGAGGTAATGCGGGTAAGAACCTCACTTGGAGAGAGAGGGGAGAAGGAGGTCAGTGTGTGGGTGAAAGGAGGGTCTGGTGAACCAGCGGTGAGTGAAGGTGAGTCAGAAAAAGAAGAGCGAATATCATCAACCTTTTTTTCAAAGTTGTTAACAAAGTCGATTGAAAGAAGGGAGGAAGGGGAAGGGGCTTTGGGGGGGTCCAAGAGGGTGGAGAAGATAGAAAATAGTTTTTTGGGATTTGAATAGGAAGATTGGATCTTATCTTGAAAGAAAGTGCTTTTTGCCTGAGAGATGGAAGCAGAGAAAGAGGAGAGGAGAGCCTGATAGGTTAGGAGGTCGTCATGGTGTTTGGATTTCCACCGTTTCTGCTCTGCTGCCCGAAGGATGGTTCTATTAGCACGCAGTGCGTCATTTAGCCAGGGAGCAGGAGGGGACTGACGAGCCTGCCGAGATGTGAGAGGACAGAGAGAGTCCAGAGAGGATGAGAGAGTAGAGAGGAGTGTTTCTGCAGCAGAGTTTGGAGGCAGGAGTTGGAACGAGTCAGAGGAAGGGAGGGCTGAGAGCACCGATGAGGCAAAGGTAGAGGGGTAGAGGGAACGGAGGTTACGGCGGACAGGTGCCGGATGAGAAGAGATTAGTTTGTTATGTTTGGAAAGGGGTAAAGAGAATGAAATGAAGAAGTGATCGGATGTGTGGAGCGGGTTTACAGAGAGGTTAGAAGTAGTGCAGTTCCTTGAGAATATGCGATCAAGGACATTGCCAGCATTATGAGTTGGTGGGGATGGAGACAGTGAGAAAGCAAAGGTGGTTAACAGAGATGTTAGTTAGTCTATCTTCCCTGTCTGGAGGTTGAAGTCTCAGAGAAGTACAGCGGGAGGGCCAGTTTCAGGGATATGTGATTACTTCACCCTGAAACAGATCCGAAAACAGCATCATTTTATGGAGGATTAACTGAAGAACATTCAACCCCATTACCAGCACCGGAAAAAACAACCCTATATACTGTACGTGTCCTCTGAAAACGGCAAAGCAGATGCTAAAATAAACGAGTCAAATGCACTGGTGTCACGTAATATTTTGATATGCACCTTCTCATCGCTCCCTACCAAAGAAACAAAACCCTCAGTCATGAAAGGCAAATAAGACTTCGGTTCTGACCTAGACCCCTGTGGTTTCAACTCACTGTCTAAACGCCCAGTCACCTGCTCAGCGACAGGTGCCACGAACATTGCTGGCCTGGGACTACTACTAGTAGCGTTAGCCCTAAATGCATAGCAGTCCTTTCTCCAGTGCCCTTGCTTATGACAGTAATTACACACATTGTCAGGTACACGTGCACCACGTATATACCCTCTCTCTTGCCCAGCAGATCTCACTGGACGAAGAGACCACGCTCCCACACCCAGGAATCTCCTTGACTGCCTTGTATGGCAGCACCTCCCTTAACGTGTGTCAAAACATAGTCATCTGCTAATGCAGCAGCTTCAGCAGCCGTCCTGACTGCGTGCTCACTGATATACACTGCAATGTGCTCCGGTACAGAATTTCTAAATTGCTCCAGAATGACGAGATCCCTCAACGCCCCGTGAGAATCAACGTCAGTTGCCACACACTAGCGATCGAAATGGGTGGAAATATCTCGAGCAAACTCCAGGTGAGATTTAACACCTCTCTTCCCATCCCTAAACCTCTGACGATAAGCTTCTGACACCAGCTCATAAGCCTTAAGAACGGCAGATTTTACTACCTCGTAACACAGATAGTCCCTGCCACTTAAAGACGAATAAGCCTCCTGAGCCCTTCCGGTTAACACACACTGCAGTGCAATAATAACACGCGAGTGGCCTCAGACCACCCCCTTAAAACAGCGAGACGCTCAAACATCGGAAAAAAAAATGTCTGGATCCTTTTCATTAAACCTGGGCACCAGCCTCAAATCATTTATTTCATCCACTGACCTCCCAGGGGCCCTGCTTTGACTAGATGGATCATCAGAAAACAGGACATCAGCCGCTACTTTGCCCTCTCTAACCAATACCAGTTTCTCCCTCTGCAACTCCAACTTTGCCTGCTCAGTTTCCTGCCTCAATTTTTCCACAGACACCGCTCTTTCCAGCTCAATGCCCTGTTGCATCTTCTCCACGGCCAACTCCTTTTCCGTCTCCAACTCTATGCGTAATTTGAGCAACTCCTTCTGCTGCTCAAAATTCAACACGCCACTTTGACCCAATTTTGACAATTGAGCGGCCCGACCAAGCAAGGAGGCAGAGGCAGAACGTCCAAAAATACAACCCGGTGTGGGAATTTATTAACTCATACACATGATATGACACAGCGTCAATCTGCTGCTCCTGTGCGCACAGCCACCACACTACCACAATACCAGCCTCCCAACAGACAGGGAAACAGAGCCTAAATACACACCCACTAATCAATAATTAGACACAGGTGAGGGGAGAGCAATTAGACACAGGTGGGGGGGGGAGGAGACAACACAGGACACCAGGTGCACACAATCAACCGTAACAGACATGGGGAAAGGGGAACACTTTAACATAAAACCAACCAAACAAAGACAGACAAACTAAAACACAGACAGATGCACACACTACATACATTTCACCACCAACAAAACTACACAACTCGTAACGGAGGCCGAGATCTATGGCCCCAAAGGTCACCTCTGTTACACTCATAATCATAAAACTCAGCTATTTTTCAACAAACTGTTCCTTGGTGCACTGATCCAAAAACCGTTCAGACGGTGCCGCAACAAACGCCCCCACAATATCCTCCATATTTATATGACAACCGCTATTTTTTAGAGAGGAAATGCAATTTCTTAGCCCACCTGTGCAGTAGGAATGAGCAGCCCCACTAGCTAACTTCCTAACCACAAACTTACTAGGTAACTCCCCCCTAGTCTTCATGAGGCGTAGCGGTGGGTATTTATGCACTTACAGCCTGCTGGACCGAGAGAGGCTACCAGGTAACCGGCAACTCTCCTGACCCACGGAAGTGCTCCAGAGCAAGTTTAGGGAAAAGGGAAAGTGAAGCTCTAACCGACGTAACCCAACACTATCAAGGCCCCTACAGGTATTGTACACACAGGCGGGACCACTACCACCTATGTTTCAGCGAATATCTAAGAGAACAGATCACAGCCACCAGACAAAAACAAACCTCATCAATACACCCAAACCCGGGACCATACGCGTTCAAAATAGCGCATATACAACCCCATATAAGGCCACATACGTCACTGTCATCCGAGGGAATACCCAACACGTGACGTAACAGTCACATGGGCGATACTGCTCCCAGCTTCTCCCCCAAAATAAACTCAGGCTACCAATTAGCCACGAACACAGGCTAACTCAGGTACAGCTAATGCCACACCAACCCAACTAACTCCCGGTTCCTACTCACGATAGACGAGCCCCTAGGGTTCCCTGTGTTATGACCGGCCCGTTGGCCACAACAGAAAAGCCAGGAGAGACGCTCAAAGTTTCCAATAATCACGGCACTTTATTCGGCAACACCAAAAACAGCAGAGGGTGGACGAGGGGAAAGGATCACGGTGAGTCCCTCCGCAGCAGGCTTGGAGAGAGTCATGACGGGCGGTGTGACTCCGGGCAGCTGGGGTTAAGTAGCACCTCCGGCCAGGTGTCCCCGATCTCGCTGATTGACCTCTTCAGCTCCACCCCATCGCAGGATCTGCAACCTTCACACCCTCACAGGCCCCAGGCTCTGGGACTGTCACACCAGACACACCGGGGACACTTATTCATGTATAAAAAACGCACAAAAGTGCATTTTGCATGATAGGTCCCCTTTAAGTAAAGTAGAGTATTTATTCTGGTATAGAGTAAATAGCTGAGGGATATATCCTGGAATCAGTGTTGGAATGTAACAAAGTATATTTAGTAGGGATGTAACGATATACCGAATATCGCGGTAAATAAACGTTCCAATACCGTTGTGAGACTGACAAATCTACCGCGATTTAAAAAAAATAATAATTAAACTTTTTTTTTTTTTAAACCTTTATTTAATCAGGTGGTCCCATAGAGAACCGCAGTGACGCGTCGTAAAACCCTGAAGTAAGTTAGCATTTTTAGCACTTCCGGTTCCTTCCTCAAAAAGCAATGCATTTTTTCCATAGGGTTTTGGAAAATAGCTCGAAATAAGATCTGTGGTTGACACAAATTTAAGAGATAAATAACGTTTTGTTCTACGACATTAAATACATCAGCAGTGACCCCACTGGGGATTTTTGAAGAGTTTACGTGTCTGAAAAACGATGGTTGTTACCGAGTGGCTGAATAGGACTACAGAAATTGTCGAGGCCGTTGTACGTCATTACGCAGAACACGTAAACACTCCCGCTAAGTTTGTTTTCCCCTGTGTTCTGCTTGAAAGCAAGTACCTGCCTATCTTTAGTATCTGTATATCTATATCTGACTATTAGAATCTGTATTTTGGAAATTGTCGTTTTTAACACCGTAGTTTTACAAATTATAGAATAATTAATAACCAGAGTTTTCCAATTTTACTCGGCAGTTCGTTTCGTTAGCTAACGTTAGCTAAAGCTAGCGCTACTAGTTAGCGACGCAATGGTTTGTTGCTTTGCTCCGGGTTGCAGCCACAGGTCTTCGCATTAAACGTGCTTGTTCTATCGTTTCCCGGCCAATGTTTTCCAAAGGAGAGTCTGGATTCGTGCCATGAGGTAAGCTGACGTTACATTTTTGTCCATGTCACGGTGAAATGTAAATGATGGGTAGTGACTGTATCGCCGTTTTAGAGATGGCGCTGCTGAAAAGACCGCAACATAAGTAAAGATAATGAATACATCCTATTAAAACCTGTGTGGCTTATATGATAAGTCTAATTAGTACAAGCAGCATAACGTTTCACCATGTAACTAAAGATTGTAGTCAGGGAAATCAGTTTGACATATTGAACTAATAACAAATCACCTCTGGCTGGCAGAGAACTCTCTGCTCCATAGCTTCTCTTGGACGTAAAATCACATGTACATTTTACATTTATATTCAATTTAATATTCCATCCCTCACATACTTTTGTATATATAATAACTTATATTTTGTTTTTCTTGTTATGCTGCTGCAACACAAACATTTCCCAAATTGGGATCAATACAGTAATATCTTATCTTAATTAATTAAGAAATATAACTATTATTAGTGTAGCAGCTGACACCTATTTTCAATATGGATTAATCTACCATTTATTTCTTTAGTTCAATTTTGATCTATAAAAATTTCAAAATAGTGAAAATGTTCAAGAGACTTATCAAAATGCAAGGTTATATCTTTAGATGTTTTGTTTTAGCCCATGTACTGTATGTCTTAATGCTCTTACAGTATATGTGACGGTGTGACTTCCATGAAACTAATATTTTATATCTTCCCAACAGACGAGCTGACAGGAAACCTAACACTCTAACAACCACAACATTGCAAAGGCGAGTAAATGTAAATTAAAAACAATTCACAATATTTGTATTTCTTCTTCCTTGCAGTGAGGTGAAGCTGACCTTGCACTTGGTGCCAGTAAGGATGTTCCTCACGAAGGCTGAATGTTTCTCCTTCCTTACTGACACAGAAGCCCTTGATTTGCAATGCTTCACTAATTGTCATTTCCCTGGCTCCGTAGGGACACTTTACCTCCAGCGCAGCGGAAGACCCAACCAGACCATCTGGAGATGCCCCCAACAATCCTGATAGGGAGAGCCACAAATCTGACTCATGGACCTGCATCTGGGTTGCAGTGGTGAATGCCCTGACGCCCTCACATTCATTCATAGTCCCCCACTGTACAGACAAAACACCATCAAGGGCCTGTTGTTGCCCAAGCACCCTGGCAATAAAGGAAGCAGTCGCACGCTTTGACCTCAGGACAGCTCCAAAGTTGCTGGCAGTCAACCTTCCTTTCCTGAACAAATGCCAGTTTGAACTGAACTGAAACCAAAATCATTTACAGCGTTGCAGTCAGGAAGAAAAGCAATGTGGAGCGGCACCTCACCACTTCACAAGGAGTTTAACCGTGACACTTTTCGAAATCCCATTTGTGTCCCCCCACTTTACAAATAGGCCTATGTTTATGATAATTTTTTAACGCAAGCACACATCCTCTGTGAGCGAGCGAGAGAGAGAGCGAGAGAGCTAGAGAGAGCACACATTTATCTACAGTGGGGCAAAAAAGTATTTAGTCAGCCACCAATTGTGCAAGTTCTCCCACTTAAAAAGATGAGAGAGGCCTGTAATTTTCATCCAAGGTATACCTCAACTATGAGAGACAAAATGAGAAAAAAAAATGCAGAAAATCACATTGTCTGATTTTTAAAGACTTTATTTGCAAATTATGGTGAAAAATAAGTATTTGGTCAATAACAAAAGTTAATCTCAATACTTTGTTATATACCCTTTGTTGGCAATGACAGAGGTCAAAAGTTTTTCTGTAAGTCTTCACAAGGTTTTCACACACTGTTATTGGTATTTTGGCCCATTCCTCCATGCAGATCTCCTCTAGAGCAGTGATGTTTTGGGGCTGTCGCTGGGCAACACAGACTTTCAACTCCCTCCAAAGATTTTCTATGGGGTTGAGATCTGGAGACTGGCTAGGCCACTCCAGGACCTTGAAATGCTTCTTACGAAGCCACTCCTTCGTTGCCCGGGCGGTGTGTTTGGGATCATTGTCATGCTGAAAGACCCAGCCACGTTTCATCTTCAATGTCCTTGCTGATAAAAGGAAGTTGTCACTCAAAATCTCACGATACATGGCCCCATTCATTCTTTCCTTTACACAGATCAGTAGTCCTGGTCCCTTTGCAGAAAAACAGCCCCAAAGCATGATGTTTCCACCCCCATGTTTCACAGTAGGTATGGTGTTCTTTGGATGCAACTCAGCATTCTTTCTCCTCCAAACACGTCTAGTTGAGTTTTTACTAAAAAGTTCTATTTTGGTTTCATCTGACCATATGACATTCTCCCAATCCTCTTCTGGATCATCTAAATGCTCTCTAGCAAACTTCAGACGGGCCTGGACATGTACTGGCTTAAGCTGGGGGACACGTCTGGCACTGCAGGATTTGAGTCCCTGGCGGCGTAGTGTGTTACTGATGGTAGCCTTTGTTACTTTGGTCCCAGCTCTCTGCAGGTCATTGACTAGGTCCCCCCTGTGGTTCTGGCATTTTTGCTCACCGTTCTTGTGATCATTTTGACCCCACGGGGTGAGATCTTGCGTGGAGCCCTAGATCGAGGGAGATTATCAGTGGTCTTTTATGTCTTCCATTTTCTAATAATTGCTCCCACAGTTGATTTCTTCACACCAAGCTGCTTACCTATTGCAGATTCAGTCTTCCCAGCCTGGTGAAGGTCTACAATTTTGATTCTGGTGTCCTTTGACAGCTCTTTGGTCTTGGCCATAGTGGAGTTTGGAGTGCGACTGTTTGAGGTTGTGGACAGTGTTGGGTGTAACGCGTTACAAAAGTAACGGAGTTACAGTAATATATTGCTTTTTGCTGTAACGAAGTAATGTAACGCATTACTAATGAAATGTGGGTAATATATTACCCGTTACAATGCTCAGTAACGCAGTTACAACACATTTTAACCCGAAATGAAATGGTGTTTTGTTTTTTAAGAATGTACTAACATAGCGAGACATTCCGACACCGGACAAATTGTGCGGGTAGATTAGTAAACCTGGTGTTTACCCTTCAGGCTTCGCGTCGAGATCTTCGGGGAAGTTGAACGTTATGCAACCATTCAAAAAAGAGAACGTAGCGAAAAATACAAACAACAAATTGTGTCAGGTGCGCGTGCATCATTTCCAAAGTGCTTCCACAGCAGTGACACACATCTGATCTGTGGATAATCATTTATACGAAAATGGTTAAAGCAACCATCACTAAACGCTAGGGCTGCAACGATTAGTCGACATAATCGACGACGTCGATCATAAAAATTCGTCGACGCGGAATTTTAGTGTCGACGCGTCGTATAAAAACAATCAGAGAGCCGGTAACGTTAATTCAAAACTGCGCAAATGTTCATTTGTAACTGCAATGCACTACAGGAAGTGCTGGGGGCAGTATACTCTCCATTGTCTGCCATGACTGCATTCTGTACTAACAACAAAGAAGAAAGAATACGAACGATGGCGGAAAGGAGAGAGAATGAGGGTGATGAAGAGCTCAAAAAAGCGAGACCGAGAGTTTCGAAAGTGTGGGAGTATTTCACAGACGACAAGCCAAAGAAGTCAGTGAAATGCAGAATTTGTAAAGGGGAATTGGCATTCCACGGCAGCACTACAGTGATGCACGAGCATTTAAAACGCAAGCACCCTGGAACCGTGAGGACTGCTACTTTGGATCATGGGTAAGTTTGAGCAAGTTAGCCATAGTCATGTTTACGTTAGCTTACATGTTGGAAAACAGAACGTCTCATGGTTAATGCTTGCTAAGCAAACGCTATTTCAGTTATGTTGAGGCTGCGTGTCCACCAACGAGCTGCTAAACAGCGCCAAGCTTACAGCGTAGTAGAGCACAATAGAGCTTTATCGACGCTGTAATTAATTCCAAACTTAAAATAATAATTAACAAGGGTCTGCGAAATGACAAGAATAAAATGCGATTGAATTTGTATTATTTATTTTGTTTTCATTATGATTTTTTTGTATTTATGTTATTCAAATACATTTGATTAAACAAGTTCAAAGTTCAAATTCAAATGTTTCATGAGTCATTATTTTAATTTTCTATGGGATCATGTTATGTTAAGGCAGAGGGACTGGACAACAGGGTGACATTCACAGGTGTGCAGACTTGAGGTAAAACATGCACTGGAGCCCGGAAAAGGAGCCGTGCCCACAGGAAGCAGAGATGGAGGGTGTGACAGAAATAATCGTTAGATTAGTCGACTAATCGAAAAAATAATCGACCGATTAGTCGACTACCAAAATAATCGTTAGTTGCAGCCCTACTAAACGCCAGCAACACTGCATCTACTGCAGACAGTAGCAACAGGTCAGATGCGGACATCACGTTACCCTCCGTTGTGGACACTAGCTTACTCCCGCCTGACTCGCCGGCCCTGGAGCAGCAGTCTTCGTCGCCCAAAACTACGCCGCCCCTCTGCGGCCCGCAGGTGCCAGGTATATCTAAACAACTACCCGCCTGTATAGTGGGGTAAGGCGGTCATTTTGCAGCTTGTGGTATAAAAATAGACAATGGCTTGAATATTCATGTGAAAATAGTACCATATTCTGACATACCCTCCGGTGCTAGAGCAACGCTGGCGTCTTGTCTGTTGACTGCCGCTTCTACCCCCGGACTGTTTCTGGATGTTTGTTTGTTTTGTCTACGGGTCTCTATGCTGGTTTTCGCCGATCCAAGGCTGCTCTTCACTCCGTTGTGCATCTCTCCAGCTCCGTTTCCATTCATAGGCTCCCTCACTACTGGACTGTATGCTACGTTAGCCATCAAAGCTAACAGCTGGCTCCACTCCGTCACCTTGACTACCCGGTCTGTATGCTACGTTAGCCACCGAAGCTAACAGCTGGCTCCCGTCACAATTGGACTACCTGATTACACCACTGGATTGTTTTTCCTGGCTCTGGGTGTGTTGATCGCTGCTCTGGACTCGGGTGAGTACGCTGTGTGTTTTGTGATGGTGATTGTGCCAACCTGGACCGACCTGTTGTGCGCCGTACATCATCAACAACAACAACACTCACTCTGTCTGGCTGCCCAGCCGGCGTTCTTGCGGGGAGCCTCCACTCCCCACCAGCTCGTCTACTGTTGGGTAGCTAGGTCCAGACATGGTGCCGCAGGGACGGTCTGGGGTAACCAACACCACACGCATCACTCACTCCAACACCTGGTCCACTGCTGCTTTCACATATCTCACTGCCTACCAACTCCTAGCCAATCAGTTAATAACCACTGCAAATACACTACCTTGGCTACTCTCATCTGCTGCTACCTTTCATCTGCTGCTTGGACTATCTCTCCCGCTGCTTCAGCCTACTACACCACCAACCTCTCGCCCTCTCATCTACACTGCTGCTGACCTCCACAGCCTCAACAACAACCATCGTCTCCCTGCTGCTACTGCCACCGCAGCTAGCGCCGCTGGGATCCTCCGCCGACGCCGCTACATCCACCGGGGCGCTGGCCTCCCCCGCAACCGACACCTCCCTGACGGTTCACCCATCCCCTCACTCTGGACTATCCCCCACCCCCCCGCCATCCCCATCCACCGCACTGCCAACCTCAACAACCTTTGTACCCCCTCCCCTGCTCCACCATCCATCTCCCTCGCACTCCTGAACTGCCGCTCCCTCTCCAACAAATCACCTGTTATACACGAACTGCTACTGGACAATAACATTGATCTGCTTCTCCTCTGTGAAACATGGCAACAGCCCCTGGACTTCTACGCTCTCAACCAAGCCACTCCCTCCAACTACAGTTTCACTGCCAGACCCCGCCTCTCCGGGCGCGGGGGTGGTCTCGCTGTTCTCCACAAACAATCCCTACACATCACTGAACTGAACCTCAACCTCCCACCTATCTCATCCTTTGAACACCTTGCTTTCTCCCTCCCCAACTCTATCACTACTGTTCTAATCTACCGTCCCCCGAAGCCACACCCCTCTTTCCTCTCTGAACTGTCTGAACTACTCACCATTGCATCCTCTCTATCTTCCCACCTCCTACTTACCGGCGACTTCAACATCCACATGGATCAGCCCAATGCCCCCCTGACATCTGACTTCCTCTCCCTCCTTGACTGCTTCCACCTCACCCAACACATTGACTTCCCCACCCATACCAAAGGCCACATTCTGGACTTAGTCTGCTCCTCCTTTCTACCATTATCTAACCCCCAGCCCCTCCCCTTCCCACTCTCTGATCATCTCTGCATCCTCTTCTCCGCCCCTCTACCCTCCCCCCACAACCCCAAAAAACGCACCATCTCCTACCGCAACATCAAGGCAGTCAACCCCCTCACGCTCTCCCAGCTCATATCCTCTGCCTTCCCGCCCGACTCTGCCCCCTCTTCCCCTGACGACTATGCCACCACACTCAACTCAATTCTCTCTGACTCCCTCGACTCTCTGGCCCCCTGGAAAACCTCCTCTGTTTCATTCACCAACCCCGCCCCCTGGTACACCCCGGAACTCCGTACCATGAAACAGACCGGCCGTCAACTTGAAAGATTGTTCAAACGAACCCACCTCACCGTCCACGCCGAAGCCTATAAAGTTCACATCTCCTCCTACCGTGATGCTCTCCAAGCCGCCAAATCTGCCCACTTCTCCACCCTCATCGACAGCACCAACCGGAACCCCCGCATCCTGTTTTCCACCATCAATAAATTGCTCCAGCCACCTGACATCAATCCACCCTCCTCCCCTGACCTATGCAACTCCTTCCTCCTCGCCTTCAACAACAAAGTTTCACAAATCAACAGCTCCCTAACTGCCATGACCACTATCTCCTCTAACCCCCACGCCCCCCCTCCTCTCCCAGTCCACCCGCCCTTCCCTCCCCTCACTGCCTTCTCTCCTGTTGACTCCTCCCACATCCTAGCCATCATCACCTCATCCAAAACAACCACCTGCTCTCTTGACCCCCTCCCTACGACCCTAACTAAGGCCTGCCTCCCTGTCCTCATCCCCCACCTCACCACCCTCTTCAACCAATCTCTATCCCTTGGTCTTGTTCCCTCCATCTACAAACTTGCCTCCATCACCCCCATCCTCAAAAAGCCCACCCTTGACCCAGCCAACCTATCCAACTACCGCCCCATCTCCAACCTGCCATTCCTCTCCAAAACACTGGAGCGTATTGTCGCCACCCAGCTCCACACCCACCTCCAGTCCAACAACCTCTATGAACCCCTCCAGTCTGGTTTTCGCCCACTCCACAGCACTGAAACAGCCCTGGTCAAAGTAATCAACGATCTCCTCTCCTCTGCAGACTCCGGTGCCCTCAACATCCTGCTACTACTAGACCTCAGCGCAGCCTTTGACACTGTGAATCACTCAATCCTCCTACAAAGGCTGCGCCAACAGGGTGTTGAGGGCTCCGCTCTCGACTGGCTCACCTCCTACCTCACCGACAGGCAACAATTCATCTCCCTCTCTGGCCACACATCCGCCCTCTCCCCAGTCACACAGGGGGTCCCCCAGGGCTCAGTCCTCGGCCCCCTCCTCTTCATCTGCTATCTTTTCCCCCTTGGTCACATTATTCGCAACCTCAACCTTGATTTCCACTGTTACGCCGATGACACCCAGATCTACATCACCACCAAATCCCCTCACAACCCTCCCCTCACCCATATCGAAACCTGCATCTCTTCAATAAAAACATGGCTGACTCACAATTTCCTTAAACTCAACAGTGATAAAACAGAGCTACTCATCATAGGCACCAGATCAACCCTCAATAAAACAGGACCCATTTCACTTACCATTGAGAATTCGACCATCACCCCCTCCCCCCTGGCACGCAATCTTGGCGTTATCCTGGACCCCACCCTCTCCTTTGACCCCCATGTCAGCTCCATCATCAAGATCTCCTACTTCCACCTCCGCCGCATTGCCAAAATCAAACACTACCTCCCCCCCCGTGCTGCTGAATCCCTCATCCATGCCTTCATCACCTCCCGCCTCGACTATTGCAACGCCCTCCTCACTGGCATCTCCTCCCATTCCCTCCATAGACTCCAAATGGTACAAAACTCTGCTGCCCGCCTCCTCACCCACACCCGGACCCGTGAACACATCACTCCCGTTCTCCGCTCTCTTCACTGGCTCCCCATCAAACAACGCATCATCTTCAAAGCACTCCTCCTCACCTATAAAGCCCTTCACCACCTAGCCCCCCCCTACCTCTCTGACCTCCTCATCCCCTACAACCCCCCCCGAGCCCTCCGATCCTCCTCCACTCTCTCCCTCACAGTACCACCTTCAAGACTCAAAACATTTGGCAACAGAGCATTCTCCAGATCAGCACCCCGCCTCTGGAACTCCCTCCCCCAATCTGTCCGCCACTCTCCCACACTGTCTACCTTCAAAACCCAGCTGAAAACATACCTCTTCTCCCAAGCCTTCAACTTACCCTACCCCCCAACCCACTGACTTCACTCACACCCCGCGCTGTATCTCTTATTCACCCCACGCTGCATCTCTTATTCATACATTCATCAACTTTTTCTTTCCTCTTTTCCATTATGTTGTCTTTTGCTCGTTGTCCTATGCTTGCTCCCCCCCTGTGTTGTCCTTTGCCTGTTCATGTAATGTTCATGTTCAATTTTCTTGTCCAATATGTTGTCTTCTGCCTGTTCACCCCCTTTCTGTACTTTTAATTTTTTTTGTAAGCGACTTTGGGTTATTGAAAAGCGCTATATAAATAAAAGTTATTATTATTATTATTATGCCTGTAGAAATGTTGGGTCAAAAATAATGCATACAATAGCACAGATGCCTTCACCACGAATGGCTACAAAAAGATCTCATATCCCAAGCTTATTATCAACGAGCTGATGTTGCAGCTGAAATGTTCTCCAGGTCACAAAGTCAACCTCACATGATGATGTGATACCAGTTTTCAAGCACAGTAAATATTCTCTTCCCAGCGTATATGATGGGACCAAGGTGATGATGTAGTAGGCTACATGGTTTTAATAATACTTTTGCCTTTCAATGTTTGCCATTTCAAACCATGAGCATGGTTTAAATAATATTTGCCTTGATTTACAATATGTTAACCTTCATTATAGTCCTTGACAGCGGTCTGTACTGCTGTATTAACAACGTGTCACATGTTAAGAATTTACAATCAGAATCGAGTATTCAACTAAGCCGTGTAGTACAAGTTGTTAGTAGCCTTAAGGGCCTACACAGTTGTTATGCTATACCACATTGCCCTTCACCGGATGCATAATGAGCTGCACTAAACTACATTTTAGCATTTAAAATACCTAGCTATTCTTTTGCGGTTATTTTAACTAAAAAGTAACTAAAGTAGTGTAACTCATTACATTTCAGAGACAGTAATATTGTAATGTAACTTATTACTTTCAAAAGAGAGTAATAAGTAATATGTAATATATTACATTTTGGAAGTAACTTGCCCAACACTGGTTTTGGACAGGTGTCTTTTATACTGATAACGAGTTCAAACAGGTGCCATTAATACAGTTAACAAGTGGAGGACAGAGGAGGCTCTTAAAGAAGAAGTTACAGGTCTGTGAGAGCCAGAAATCTTGTTTGTTTGTAGGTGACCAAATACTTATTTTCCACAATAATTTGCAAATAAATTCTTTAAAAATCAGACAATGTGATTTTCTGCATTTTTTTTTCTCATTTTGTCTCTCATAGTTGAATTGTACCTAGGATGAAAATTACAGGCCTCTCTCATCTTTTTAAGTGGGAGAACTTGCACAATTGGTGGCTGACTAAATGCTTTTTTGCCCCACTGTATTTAATATAGCCTAGGTGTAAAAAATAAAGTAATAAATCATTCCAATGTGTGCTATAGGACAGTAAAAAAAATTAAAATAGTGATTAGTAAAATATGCATAAATAAAAAGAAAGAATGCTAACTAGGTAACATCAGATCAGAATAAACCAGTTTGAATGATTTGTTATTGGTTTTGATCATATTCTAAAGATGTTTGGATTATTGAAAAGTATACAGCTCCCTTTCAGTGTGTTCAGAGCTGTACCCGTAAATTCATTTTTTGCTCAAAGTGCACCAGATTGAGGCATTGCATGCCCCCGGACCCCCCTAGAGGAGGTGAGGTCCCCCCCCCCCAAATAAAGCAGGTTAAAATAATTAAACTGCATACATTTTATTTTAGTAAACATTGAAAACGGGTCCCACAGACCCAAACAGCACACAAAGGTTAAAGGTAGCATATAATAATGTTCAAATGTGCTAAATATATACACTGCAAAAAAACTAAAAAAGAGGAGTAAAAGTAGCTCACGACTATTTAAATTTTTTGAAAGTAGTCCTCATCCTAAAAAGGTTAGCGACCCCTGTTATAGAACGATACATTTGACAATTTTAAGCTTGGCCTACCATTTTATTGGAGCGATGAGGAACAGGTGGGGCTTGAAAAGGCCCACCTGTTCAAAGTGGGGAATGACAGACGAAGTTTGAGAACCACTGGGTTAATCCAATGTGTCTGTCACTTTGGAAAAAGTATTGATAATCCATAATTCCATGTGTATGCAAAAATCGGAGAATACAAATGAGCTGCTAATTGTAGCCACTAGAGGTTAGCGCAGCTTCGGGTTTTTCTACGCGTCACTCTCACTCCTTATTTGCTAACCGGTGTGTGTATGTGGAACTTTCCCTCGGTTAAAAAGAGATGTCAATCATCAAAATTAACCAAGGGGGGCCAGAGATAGGTCAAATCCACCCAAATCACCCCAGAGGTGGAGTTTTTTTTCTAAACCTCTCTAAAAAGGTCAAATGTCACTTATTTTGCATATATATATATATCAATCTTGATACAGGGTACTTATTATATGTTGTACTTCCGATTCCTAAAGCTTTTAGTCTAGCTTAACATCCTCCAAGGGTGGTTTCCACTATAAGTAAAACATATTCTTTGGACGGACACCATAATTTACAGTTTTTTACCATGTTCAATCTGAATTTTCTTTAAAATAAAAAAAAACATCTACAGTATATTGATTCTGACTTTTCTACATCCAACTCACATGTTTATCATTACTTTGAGAAAAAAGATTATTAATTTTCCCGTTTTAGAAGTGTAGTTATGGTCATTTGTTCTGGAAATGTCCTTTTCGAGCCTGAGACCTGAAAAACAAGCTTGGGGCTTAACAGGTTATATTACATTTGGTGATGATTAATGTTTTTTGTGTTAATGTAATAGCAGTTAAAACAGGACCGGTCAAATTTGACCGCGAATACCAAAGTAAGGGGGGAAAACGAACACAACAGGAGGGTTAAGTATATTTTGATGCCAATACTTTTGTACATTTACTTTGAAAACTACTGAGATTACTTGTATTATAATGTTTACAACGTAGTATCACTATTTTTAAGTAAAAGGTATCAGTACTTCTGCCGCCACATACTGTAATACAACAACTAGTATTGATAGATTTTTTTTTTTTAAAGTGTGCAGGTTCCTTCAGGAAACGACAGAGGTGGGAGAAGTACTCAGATACTGTACTTAAGTAAAAGTAGAAGTACCAAAGTGTAGGAATACTCTATAAGAAGTAAAAGCCCTGCATTCAAAATGTTACTCAAGTAAAAGGAAAAAAGTATTAGCATCAAAATGTACTTAAAGTAGTGATTGAGCAGATTGGTCCATTTCAGAATAATATACAGTATATGATATGTTTTATAATCATTGATCATTAAAGTGTTCTCAAAGCTGGTAAAGGTGCAGCTAGTTTTTATGACTTTGCATACTGCAGGGTAGCGTGTAAATTTACTCCAGGTAGAACTAAAGTCTGATTTAAGAGCTGATTATATTTATTTTATTATTAATCCACATCTGTAAAGTACCTAAAGGTATTAAATAAATGAAGTGGAGTAAAAGTACACCATTTACCTCTGAAATGTAGTGGACTAGAAGTACAAAGTAGCGCAAAATGGACATACTCAAGTAAAGTACAAGTACCTCAAAATTGTACTTAGTACATGTAGTTACTTTCGACGTCTGGGAAATGGTACTAAGAAACCAAACCTCTGAAATAAACAACAAAATCCATGTTTGCAGACTGTTTCCAGCATAAAATACTGTGCGTCTCCTTTGCCTTCTTTGAACTGTTAGAAAAGAGAACAAGAATGTAACAAGCTCACTTTAACATCCAGTGTCAACAACAGCCAAAGGCAGGTATGCTGCGTGTTGATGGAAGCTTTAACGAGCTGTGGGAGCGAGGAAGAGGGGCGGAATCTGAGCCTGCTGATGTGTGCCGTGCTCTCTGTGTGGTGTCAGAGACAAATCTAGTGGGGAATGCCATCGTGCCTCGGATTTAATTTTCCATCCTCGCATTCCTCGAAGCACTGCTAGAAAGCTGCCCCCATTCTGTTGTCACTGAGGAGGGGCTGAAGAGAGACAGATTCTCATCCACACTGACACAGGGCCGTGGATTATGTCCACATTGATTTAAAACTTTATTCTATTTCTTCAAAATTTCACAAGAAATCTGAGGAGTGGGATCATTATTTTCCTTTCCCCAAAGCCTATTTTTTTATGAGATTGAACGCTAAGTATTACTTCACTACTTAAATCTGTAACAACACTGTGAAATAATACTATGCAACATGTACTCTTTATACTTTTGTTATGTTTGTACTAGCTGCTACTGCTTTTATATGTTCATCTACTTTTATAATGTTGCTACTTGCTAAATGGATGTGTACTCGTTTTATTTTATTAACGTGATTGCCTTTATTAAATATGTTTTCGCTGTTTGTGCTGAAATGATTATGTGATACATAATGGATTTCTGAAGCCAAATACCCAATAGTGTATCCTTTCACTCATAGAAGTTCTGAAAGGTTAAATGTATTTTAATACTGAATATTGATGATGTTTGCAGTGCTGATAAATCCTGCCCACATAACAACAATAGTTTGCAGCTGTCCTCCAGAGCTCTTAGGACCTCTGATCCTGGGATTATCCACCCAGCTGAAGCAGCTCTGTGTAAATCACTGGTTTCTGAGCCATGAATTCAAATGTAGGTTTTCTTGTGACCCCAAATCCCAGAGTTCATGCCAACAGTTCATTTGAAGAGTGATATTCATCATTCAATTGCATTGATAGATTGAAGATGTAAATCCATCTAGCACATTACAAGACAAAAGTCTAAAAGATATATACATTTATGTCAATTGTTTCTTCAATTTCCTACACTTGTGATCCTTTAGATTTATCTTTTGGGTGTCCGGAAACCTTGGTTAACACTGATCTAAATAT
This sequence comes from Notothenia rossii, assembly GCF_949606895.1. Lineage (NCBI taxonomy): Eukaryota > Metazoa > Chordata > Actinopteri > Perciformes > Nototheniidae > Notothenia > Notothenia rossii. The sequence goes on along the minus strand of NC_136903.1, from coordinate 56,156,354 downwards.
TGCATCATAATTTTAGAAATATAAACTGCAAAACCACTAATTCTAATGATTTTTTTTTTGTGGCAAGAAAAATGACTGTTTAAAGCTCTAAATGTTTTTTGCTCACAGAGCAGCGTATCATGGAGCTCTGTGCCACAACGGTCACATGAATTTCCTTGTACGTTTAAGTGCTCACTTTCCACTGGAATGTTAATCCTGTTCCAATGAGCCTTAAATCTGCAAATGCTGAAGTTTGCGGCACTGATTGCAAACTAATTGGAATGCATGCAATATTGAATGTCACAGCAGAGGGCTGTGATAGATTAGGAACATTTTCTGAGAAGCTTTGCGAGTCCTCAAGATATCAGTAACTGTTTCTTGTCAGGGAAATTGTATTTATTCAAGTCAACCGGCCCTCTCTTGCACATTTATACAAACTTCATTGGAAAAATCCATCCTTATCCTTTCTGCATATTCGATGCAACATACCGAATACAAACTACAACTAACATTCTAGCAAGTCAATCTTTAGGTCAGCATCACCTTTGGCATTCTAACATTCTAGTTTGCTGCTCCTAGTGAGAATAAGGGTCAAAGAAACTTGAATGAATTTAATCTGTCACTCTCGATTAATGACTCTTTACATAGTCACTGATCACTTTCCCTCCTTTTGAATATGGCTCATAGTACATCAATCTATACAGTATTTAATGTGATGTTTTAATTGTGTCTAATGTTGTTCCTGTCATGTTTGGGGAAAATATCACCCAAGTGCAGTTTAAAGGACTAAAAACTGCACAAACTACTTAGTAGTAGATAAAGTAAATTATTCAAAAGTTTACATTAACTTTGAATAATAACGCGGGAGAAACGGATCCTCTCTTTTCCTCTCTCTCTCTCCTGACAGCCCGATCTGATCTCTGATCGCGTCCGGTTATACTTCACTCGTGTTTATGTCCATATCGATCAGACCGGCTAACGGAAAACCCTGGTCCGTTAGTGCAGCTAGCTAACCAGATGCTAACAACACGGTCCCTGCTCTCTCTCTCTCTCAATCACACTAAATGCGCTATTGCCACACACACACGGAGCCAAGCTTGAATGAAACACAGAGACCCAGAAGTACTTGTACTGCAGCATATTATTCTAAAATCAATAATTTTGAATTATGAATTTCACACATAAAAAATAAGACATACATTACTTGGGGGTGATTGGGGGATGCTATGGCTGTTGTTTCCCATCAAATATGTTAGTTTTGTCAGGTTTGTGATTGTCATGTTCATGTTCATGTTAGTTTATGTTCCACTTCCTGTTTTATTTTGTACTCACCATGTCTCATTCCAGGTCCTTTTACTTCCTGCCTTGGTTCTTTTTCCCGCTATCGTCAGCAGCTGCCCCGCCCCTGATTGTTTCTTCCTGTGCCTACTTACCTCATGTATAAATTGTCCTGTCGCCCCTTGTCAGTTGCCAGTTTGTATTTTTTGTCGTGCCAAGAAGCCAGATCCAAGCCATTGTTAAAGAGACTCAGTGTTTTGACTTTTTATCGTCCATGTGAGCGCTTTACTTTTTTGACATTTTGTTATATCCTCTGAAAGAGTGATTTTCTTTCTTCAAGTAAAGATTATTTTCTTCACACCTTTTTTGTCTCTGGGTTGTGCATTTGAGTCCTCATACTATTGAGTCAAGGTTCCTAACAATGGCTATCCTAGGGGGAGCTGCAGCACCGCCTAGCGCCCCCCTGGCGCCGCCTATGTTAGCCCACCTTTAAAAACACTTGATTTTCCAAATAAATCATAAACTATGTCAAATTATTAGAAATTGTTAGTAATTAGATTAAACAGAAAAAAGGGATGGAAGGAGGAAACAAGTTAATAGATTACATTTGTCATTTTAATCATCACAAGTAAATATATGACTGCTAACTTCATACAACCAAGGAGGATTGTAACGAAGGTAACTTTGTTACTATGGACTGACGGCTTTGGGGCCTAGTAATATTGCACATTTGGGTTTGCACTATATATAACAACTTCCTTTTGCACAGTAATAATGTCACTCAGCACTTTAGTAGTGAACAGTTTGCACTTTATTAGCGTGATTTGCACAGTACAGTTTGGCATTGCAAATTGATTTTCATTTCATTGCATATTTGCACATTTTCATATAATTTATACTATTTATTGATGTAGTATTTATTAAATGATTAAACCGTATTAATTGGAATGTCGTCTGGCAGATGCTGATCGGGTCCTCGGCTCCACCTGAAAAGAGAGGGGAGTTAGCGAGAGCGCCGAAAGTGTTTATGACTGTGTAAGAATGACAGCGGTTGATATTAATCATTGTGTGGAAATTCATTCAATTTTTATTTCAGACTCAAGGTCCATATCACATACAAAAAGACAAGACACACATCAATAAATAAGATAAAAAGCTAAACACAAAACAGATCAAAAACATAAAATCAGTCCAATCACAGCTAGCCACACATGCTCACTGTCTGTATAGGCTATTGCGCCAATGTCTACAAATCATGGAAGAGAACCGAGTAGAACTCTTCACAGGGTTAATTAAAATCGAGATAACATGATTGTCCGAGTCTTCTAGGCGACACATGAATTTGTACATTAACTTTCTTAAAAGGGCTTGACAAGTAGGTACCCCCAAGTTAACAAACAGCTGGCTGGCACTGTGCCATCTTGGTACCCTCAGCAAATAATATGTTTGAGCGTGTATATATCATGACATTAAGTTGCATTAATTGTATAAGTGAACACTGTGTAAAGTTTACGTCCATCGCTTACCCTGCTGTTTCATCCTGTGTCCGCTCCAGTGTGTTCGGCCAAAAGGTCCTTGGTTGGAACAAACACTGACTATAATGTTCTTATCTGGACGTAAGAGCCGCAGACTTAACACAAAGTTAAACTCCACTCAAAATGAAGAAAAAGAGTCGTCGTCGTAGTTGGGAAACTTTACTGGTAACTCCTTCACCATGACATGGAGTGAAAACTGCAACAATAAATACAGAATGCAACACGATCTTAGTCTTGTGTTGTCTATTCAAACACCCTTAGTTGCATTGTAAATGTATACAATATAACATTACATTTTTCTTAATTTCTTTCCATCAGATAAGCATTGATATAGGAACTTCAACATGTTAACAATGACATGTAATCACTTACGACATTGATTGATCGGTTTTTTCATGCAGATGCAAATGGATCCTAACGGTGCCTAAACATGTGGCTTCCTTGAGTTTCTACCATTTCAACAGCATGACAGGAGGTGATGCAATATTGACAGGAAGTGATACATTCAAATAACTTTATGGACAGTGTCAAATAAACAAACGTTACAAGCCACCTGAAAGGTGCTGCAAAGCAGTATTTTAACCTTACAAATTATATGAAGTGTTTTTGGAAGGTTCCGGGACGAACCAAGTGGCGAGATAGGCGTAGGGGTTTCTGTTTTAGTTGGGAATGTATTTATATTTATTCTGGTCAGTTATCATGTTTGTTCTGGGTTCAATTAACAGATGGCTATAAACAATTAATAATTCTATGTAAATAAAATTATGGATATTCTTTATAATCATTATGATGACACGTGTATTTATTAAGTGTACCTGTGAATGGTTTCTCCCAATCAAATCTCTAAAGAACCTCTATAAAATGAGCCAGTCTTCAGTCAGAGGGGAAGGGTTAACATGTACAGGGAGTGGTGAACACCTACATGCTGGCTACTGTTCTCTTGTGGTGTTTTTGGAATAAAGTCACCATGGTTTGCAATTCTATCTCCTGTCGTGGTCGATTATTTTACTGAAAATCCAACCGCTAAAGGGTTGCTGTTTCACAAGGATTAAAGAGCAACTTGCAGGGTTTTTTTGCTACATTTATCCTTAACCTTGCCTGAAAATTACAATTAAAAATGTTCATGCAGGATTTGATATGTTTTACAAGACATAAGGGCAGGAATTCAGAGGAAAAGGAGCTGTTTTGAGCTCTGCTACTAAAAACTGCTTTTTTTTAACGTCATACGTCAAACGCGTCATATTAGGTCACATGGGGGAGCAACTTTCTCGGACTCCTTCTCGGCCCAATCCACGGTAGTAGCTTGTAGTTGGTTTGAGCGGTTGTGATTTAGTGAGCTGGTATGTTTTCGGTAATTTTACATTGCATTTCACCATTTGTAATCATGGTGAGCTTGTGTTTTTGCAGGTTGCACAAACTCGAGCCTGTCAGGACATTGAGTCCACAGTTTCCCTCACGGGAAAAGGACCGGAGCTAGCGTTCGTTCCTGGATGCGTTGTGCATCCACCTCCCTGCAGCACATACTCTCCACAGCTTTATCAGGAAACCGTATTATAGCTCTCTCCCCCCCTTCGCTGCTCTCTCTCCCCTACGTTAAACGGCACCGTAAGACGTAGTGTGGAGTTGCATTAGGTAACGCTCTGGTGGCTGTACTGCTCCAGCCGTCTCCTTTGTGTTTGTTTGTTTCCCCCTGTCTGTGTTGTTTGTGTGGGCGAGGTGGCTGTCACTCCTGGCTCCCGGCTCAACCTCCACTCACCTGCTGCAATCAGCTGTGCACCCTCCCCGACTACACACCTGCTTTCCATCAAGCCATTTACAACGATATATCAACGGAGGCTCCACAACCTTTCTCCGCCAGATCATCAAGTGTTAGCCGTATGTCGCGTCTCCCCTCCGGTACACAGCACCGTAGTGTGGAGCTGCATTAGGTAACGCGAGATACGGCTGATACTTGCGCATTAGTTTCTGTTATGGATCAGTATCAACAGTCCTGCCAGTAAAGTTACTATATTATCAATACTACTTTAGTTATAGCCTGATATATGATTGTTAACTTTACAATGTTGGGATGTGACTGACGTTAGCTAACATTAACTGTAGCTAACGCCGGTCACTCACCAAGACAGCTGCTCTGTTCTCCACTGGTTCTCCTCACACCAAAGCTTCATTTCTCTCCGATGGCCGTTATTTTTTCTAATCCTTGGCTGTTCCTGGTCTCTTGGACGCCTAGCAGGCTCATAATTATAATCATATGCATTCGAATACATATTTTCAACCTCTTCTGTGTCAAAACTAGCATTGTGATCCATGTTTATTCATACGTTAGACCGGCCGCTCTCCCCCATGTTACGTCACACGCGGGAGGTCACGTGCGGAGGCTTTTTTATGCGGAAGTGAAAATGTCTTACTAAAACGACGCCAGATGTCACTGTAGTGTATATTTCTGTATAATCATTTGAAAATCTAGTGTATTCATCATTTTCCTACGCATTTATTCACTGGTGTCTCTAACCTGCAAGTTGCTCTTTAACACTAGAACCGCCAACGGGTACATTTTACCCGCAGCTGTTTTTTTATTGTATGTAACTTTTTTTCAATAAAATATTAACGTCTCCCAGTCCGTGACTTTTCCTGAAAGTGTGTTATGTAACACCCTGTGTTGTTAAAAATTGTCAATATGAAGTCAGATTGAAAAAATCGCCAAAGAAATACCTATTTCCGCCAGCGGGTAATATTTACCTCATAGAAATGCAGCGCTCCTCGCGCTATTGATTTCGCGCATAAACATAAACATGACGTGTTGCTATTGCAACGCCTTTTGTCTACTGCTGTAGATAGAGAGAGAGATTGAGAGATAGATAGATTGAGAGAGAGATAGATAGATATATTGAAAGAGAGAGAGAGAGAGAGAGATAGATAGATATATATATTAATAGATAGATAGATAGATAGATAGATAGATAGATAGATAGATAGATAGATAGATAGATAGAGAGAGAGAGCGATAGATAGATAGAAAGAGCCGGTTATATTTCCAAAATGGACAAAAGAAAGAGACTCATGAACGTACAGGAGGCACTAGCGTTGCTAAACCGTCTGAGCGAAGCAGAGGCCAATGGTGGGGAAGTATCAGGACTGAGTGATGTGTCCTGGATTTGTTCTGCCTCTGATGGGTCATCTGACAGCGATCCTGAGCCTCCGCGGAACCTGAGGCCGTCCCATCCTGATCTCCCGCTTGCAAATGGGCCTACTGTACCAGCCCATGCAGAAGGTATGATGATTCTTGTTTTTTATTTCCTACTTTTCTACAAATCGTAGGCTATAAGATATCAAGGCATATAGATAATGCCTTTTCTTTTTACAAATGATCTTTTCATTGCCTTTCGAGGATGTAATATTATCAAATAAACATTTATGAAATATACTTTAGTCTAAAGTAGTGTTTTCCTCTCTCCTATTTAGTGTGTGCCACTGAGCCGTCACCAGCCCAAGAGATCGGGAAAGATGGCACAGTGTGGACGGTCATGGAGCCTTGCGGAGGCGCAGGGAGACGGCAGATACAGAACATCCTCACGGAGTCTGCTGGCCCCACACCACACGCACGTAGTGCTGTGTACCTGGACTCACATTCAGGTTCAGGTCCGGACTCAAGTCCAGAGGTTCAGGTTCAGGTCCGGACTTATAAGTCCGGAGTTGTGTCAAGTTGTGTGAGTAACTAAAGTGAACTTATTGTGAGCTAATTATCAATTGAAAATAAACTCATAATCAACTCAAATTCAAACTCGTCAGGTTTATTGTGCCCCCTTTCAACTTGTGTCTACACCATGTCTTTTCTAGAACTCTACATGTGTTACTAACTACACAACACAACTACATACATAGTGATGTACATACAAGACTCAATATGCAACAGTACAAGTCTATGTGTTCTTGTTCAAGAACAACAGCATATTGACATTGTCTGGGTGAAGTGTTGCTCTTTCGGCAGACACTATATCACCATACATACAAAGGAGTTAGCTTAGCTACACTACCATATATGGCAACCAGTATCCCACGCTGTCAGTGTCCACTATGTCTAAGCCAGCTTCCCTTGACGTCACACAGATCTCGCGAGCAGTTGTGATATTTTGCGAGACTTCGTGAGTTCAGTAATGGCCGCCATATCAGAAGCCAAAACAATGTTTTTCGTCTTTTCTCAGCGCAAATTTCTCGATCTATGGAAGGTTTTAGATGGTTTCGAACACAAAGGAGAATATACGTAAGTACCGGTTCCTGACGTTCCGATTTTAACCAGACTTGAACCGAAACTTTTTATAAGTCCAGTACCGGTTCGGCGTACCGGTACCCAGCACTACACGCACGTCACAACATTACTGACAAACTCACAGCATTTATGTATCTGTGTGATAATGTAATGTTGGAGGAAATCCGTGATTGCACAATTGCTGAAGCGCGGAGAGACAGAGTCACCTGGGATGTCTCTATTATGGAGCTGAAGGCCTTTATTGCGCTTCTCTATGTGAGAGGTGCATATTGTGGGAAGAACATTGAGATGGAGAGTTTCTGGTCCGAGCAGTGGGGCAACGCGTTCTTCAACGCAACACTGTCGAGGAACAGGTTTCGGGAAATCATGCGCTACCTGCCCTTTGATAAAAAGGAGACCCGCCGGTGCCGGTTGACCACCGACAAGTTTAAGCACATGAGGAAGGTGTGGGATCGTTTTGTCGAAAATTCAATCGCGTCCTACAGGCCAGGGTCCGACATCACTGTGGATGAACAGCTATTCCCGACCAAATCAAGATGTCCATTCACACAGTACATGCCCAACAAGCCCGACAAATTTGTCATCAAGTTTTGGCTGGCAGCTGACGTTGACAGTAAATACATGCTGAATGGCTTCCCTTACCTGGGAAAAGATGCCAGCAGGCCAGCAACACAACGGCTAGGAGAGAACGTGGTGCTGAGGCTTGTGGAGCCCTTTGTTGGTAAGGGAAGAAATATAACCACAGACAATTTCTTTACCTAGCTCCCTCTCGCCAAAGCGCTTCTCGCCAAAAATACCAGCCTAGTGGGAACCATCAAGCGCAACAAGCGGGAGCTCCCACCCTCTGTGGAAGGGAGATCTGAGCTCTTCAGCACCAAGGTGCTGAAGAGCGACAAAATGGTGCTTTCACGGCCCGTCCACACTATAGCTTCAAAAAAAGCTTGGAGCTGGGCGTGTCTGAAGCTCTGGGATTTTATTCGAGCACCGCGACCAAAAAAAGCAAAAAACAAAGCAAAAAACCCCGGGGATTTTATGCGAGCAATATATATATATATATATATATATATAAACTCCCCAAACCAGCGAAAACCTACCAGTTTCACCCACTATCTCTGCCACCTCCCTCCATGCCTGGTTCCTCCGGTTTGTATCCCGGTAAATAGTTCTGGTCGTAAAGAACCGGGTGATTTGCAATAGTAATTTCTCGTTTGGAATATGAGGAAATGAACTGCGGTCTGGCTCTCCCAGCTTGCACGCGGTTTGATTGGCTAGCTCTTGAACTGTCAGATTTGCATAAACGGGATTTGATTGGCTGACGCTGGCTACTCCGGCGTCTCCGGCTTCAGAAGTTGAACATTGTTCAACTTTTGCAGCCTGAAACGCCAGGAAAGCTCCGCTCTGCTACCAACAATTCAGTTTGGCGAAAAGCGAGGCAACGTGACGTCACCCCATTCAAAGTGAATGGGCAGACGCGTTGGAAACCGTTTTTGAAGCTGTCGAAGCTGTAGTGTGGACGGGCCGTTAGTCTACCAGTGCAAGCCGAGGAGAAACGTGACAATACTCAGCACGCAACACCAGCATGTGGCCATCTCCACAGAAAGAAAGCAAAAGCCAGAGACTGTGGAATACTACAACCACTGAAAATTGGGGGTTGACGTGCTCGATCAAATGGCTCGCCAATATTCGGTGAAAGGTAGGCTATTATTGTTATTGTTATTATTATTATTATTATTATTATTATTATTGTTATTATTATTATTATTTTAGGCCTATAGAAAACACTGCATTGGTCAATCGTTTTTACTAAATCCTATGTTTCTCTCATGTGGCACGCGTAGATGGCCCGTTGCTGTGTTTTATAATGTGCTGGATCTCGCTGCCATCAATGCCTGGGTGCTGTACAGGAGCTGCATGAGCCAGGAGAACATACCGAGAAGGGACTTCATGCTCCAGCTGGCACACGAGCTGCGCGCTGAGTGGATGGCATCAAAAGCGCCACCACTTGCGGACCTGCCCTTCAGCAGTGCTGGTGAAGAAGAGCGCAGGAGAATGACCTGCATGGTGAAGGCGCACTGCAAGCAGAATAAAACGTTCTGCAAATGTGTCAAGTGTGGGGATGCTGTGTGTGGCAAATGCACAGCCAAGGTGCTCAGTGTTTGCAACAATTGTGTTTGAGTGTTTGTGAAGCGTTGTGATCGATGTGTTCGTTCTTATTGTTCTTGTTCTCTGATGTTTTTTGTTATTTGTATACGTTCTGTGTTATCTGCTGTTCAATTATATAACAAATACATTATTATATTAATTTATATTATTGTCATGTTGTTGTTTTTTTATGAGTAGAAGGCTATCAGACGATATGAAGCATTTTTACCTTTACGAAACACAAGCCTAACATCAAGCGTTTATTAGCGAGAGTGGGTAATATTTCTACCATAGAATATGCAGCAATCCTCGCCCTGTTGATTTCGCGCGTAAACATAAAAATGATGTGTTGCTATAGCAACGCCTTTTGTCTACTGCTGTTCCTATAGATAGAGAGAGAGATAGATAGATAGATAGATGGATATATATATATATATATATATATATATATATAGATAGATATAGATATATATATATATATAGATAGAGAGATAGACAGATAGATAGTTATAGATAGATAGAGAGAGAGATAGAGATATATACCTAAACAAAACACAAGTCTAACACCAAGCATTTAAATCAGCACTGTAGCGATTTTTTATACTTCATGCTATCTGTACAAACTATATAATATGAAAAGCTGAAAGTCCACAGATTATATTGGTAAACATTTCATCCCTGTGTGATCAAAACTCACTGTTCTGTATGGTACATTGTACCTTGGAAATCAATAGCGGGTAAACTTTACCCGTTGGCGGTTTTAGGTATACAGCGACCTCTGGCGGTTCTAGTGTTAAGTCCCATAAATGGGTTCACTGAATAAACTTGTCTACGAAGGGATTATGATGTGTCTCCTCATTCTAACAAACTAAAAAATGAATTAGTATAGCACATTTGAAAAGGATGTCGCACAAAAAACCGATTGCTCAAAATTAAAATAATAACTGGCTAATCAAACCTCCTCACTTGCTGCTTCCCTCCCCACTTGCTGCTTCCCTCCTCACTTGCTTTTTCCTTCTCCTGTTGTTTCTTCATCCTCTAGTCCAGTGGTTCTCAACTGGTGGGTAACAACCCAAAAGTGGGTCGCGGACCCGTTTCGAGTGGGGAAAATACAATTGTTTTTTGTTTGTTTTTAGGGCAAATAGTAAAACTTTTATTTTGAAGGCCCGATTTTCTAATGCTGTGCATGCAGTAGGCGTTGGACTGTAAGTACCGGAGACCATAAACGGTTTTGAAAACTTCTGTCACGAAGTGATCATCTTCTAAATAAAACATCTTTGCTAATGTTTTTTCGAGTCTTCTGGCCAATCAGAATCAAGATTGTTGCCGGAAGTCCCCACAGAGAATAACTTTGCGGTATAACTATTCTTTATACACCCATGGGTATAACTTCAGATGAACACAATTAAATATGACCCCCGGTTTGATGATTGACTGGTCACAGAACAATGGGGGGTATAGTAGTATTCGTTTATTTGTCCCCGAGGGGAAAATGGGTTGCAGCACATCACAAAGAGATTTAAAAAGATAAGACAATACGTCACTGACAACAACATAGACACAGATTAAAACAAACAGACATAAGAAAACCAGATATCGGCAGACATGACAAGGGGCCTATAGGCCCTCATTTGCGAAATAGGGGGGACACGGGCCAGACCAGCTGGGTAAACAGTGCGTCCTAGCCATAATTTATTTAGGAGTTTGATGGCTTGTGGGACGAAAGACAGCCGAGATCTGTTCTTTTTTAACAGAGTGGGACGATATCTCCAATCGGATGGCAACAGTTCAAAGTAAGAGGCAAGACGGTGCCTCAGGTCACTCACAATATTGTGTGCCAATTTTAAAAATCTGTCCTTGTATAAGCATTCTATATTAGCAAATGAGATTCCTGTCAATTTACTGGACAATGTTATGGCCCTCCTGACTGACTTTTTCTGTGCCTCAGTTGCGTTGCCGAACCAGCATATAATGCCGAAGGAGAGCACACTTTCGATAAAAGCATGATAAAGCATCTTCACCATTCTGTTGCCGACATTAAAAGACAATAATTTACGTAAAAAAAACATTCTTTGTTGAAACTTAGCCTTTTTTTTCTCAGCCCAAACATCTCATCTGAGCTTGTGGTCAAGCACGACACCAAGATATTTGTACTCAGTGACACATTTAATGGGCTCGCTATTTAACACTAGAACCGCCAACGGGGTCAATTTGACCCAGAGCTGTTTTATATTGTATGTAACTTTTTTTAAATAAAATATTAAAGTCTCTCAGTCCGTGACTTTTCCTGAAAGTGTGTTATGTAGCACCCTATGTTGTTAAAAATTGTCAATATGAAGTCAGATTGAAGAAATCGCCAAAAAAATGGCCATTTATACCTATTTCCGCCAAGCGGGTCATATTGACCCCACCCCACGCTATTGATTTTGTGTGTAAACAAACATGATGTGTTGCTATAGCAACGCCTTTTGTCTACTGCGGTTCCTTATAGATTGAGAGCGCGAGAGAGAGAGAGAGAGAGAGAGAGAGAGAGAGAGAGAGAGAGAGAGATATTGAGTCTGTAGTGAAGGAGCAGTCTCCCGGTCACGCTCACGGGTGACTGCTCGTGCTGCGCTCTGCAGCAAACAGCTGTTTGCTTTTCACCCAACAACGACAACCGCCTCACTAAACACTATGTTGTAGCCTTAATAAACCGTCCTCCACGCAAACTCTAACCCATGCGTACGCACTAAGCACAAAAACGGGAGAGACGAGAAACTGCGACACCGTTGGCAGAAGGATGAATGGAGAGAAATATGTGGAAATAATACCATAAATAAAATGTTACCTCTCATTTATCATATATGAAGAATTCATTTTCAAACATTGATTAAAGCCAATCTTAAAATGATTAAACAAGCGCCTGTTTGCGACTCCTCAGTGCACACAAAAACATAACTTGGAGAAATAAATAAATACGGATATGTTATTTAAAACCACCTTGAATATGTTGTGTTAATGTTATGAAATGTTTTCTCATAAATGATGCGGTAAGCAGGAGAGAATTACGTCTAACTGACGCCGTTTTGCATTTCTATAGGTTGTAGATATGAGCATGGTTAAATATACTATCATGTTTAATCCTGTTTTATGCCGTTTGCCAAGACTTGATAAGTTGCTAGTAACACAGGAGGTATGGAAACTAAGAACACCATATGTGGTAAATTGTACAGCTAATATAACACAACACGTTAGTTGTATTTCCTTTAACTGCATGGATTATGGATATATACATAGTTGCTGATCCAAAGCTGGAACACAAACCACCAAATACAAAAACATAATTCAGATCCAGCCATCATGAGTCCTCCCCGGAGGGATTCCCCGATCATTATGGAGGACGGAACATGACATAAGTATAAATAAATAAATAAATAAATACATAAATGTCTAAATAAATGTATGAAGAAATACAGGAATAAATAAATAAATATGTAAATAAATAAATAAATACAGGAATAAATAAATGAATAAATACATACACAAATAAATAAATAAAAGAATAAATAAATGCATAAATAAATATGGAAATTATTACACCAATGTATAAATAAATAAAAGTCGAACATAACACACGTTATTATATATCTTTCATATATTTCTATATTTATGTATTTATGTGTCCGTATGCTAATGAGGTGGGCGGTCCTAACCTCAGTCTGAAGCAGGATTCGCCAATTGTTGGAGCCAGGCAGAAGCCAGAGATTCGTGGCAAGTCACATCTGTACATTCTGTGTACAGTGTACACCCACGGCAACTCGCTAATAATGGCTTCGGCTGGAAGGGCGTTGGCAGACCTTCGGCGGGATGCGGCTAACCAGCTTGAAAACTGTAAGTGACTCATGTTTAGGTCTAGTGTAAGACTGATCTGACAGTGTAAAAAAGTGTGGCGCTATGTTATGTCAACCCAGTCTCATGGCATTTCGTGTTCACCAACACGATTTTTAATCTATTGATTCGTGTTCACCAACACGATTTCCCCCTTGTTTTCGTGTTGCACAGCACGATTTTAAAAGCAATGTATTTCTATTGGTAGTCTCACTGCATTACGTGTTCTAGGAAGACCGGAAGCTGTGTGGTTCATAAAAACATGTTCTTACTCAATATCAAGCCACAATTATTGCTTTTATTTTAAATCGTATAATTTCTGACTTTTGTTGCCATTTGTGAGGAAAATAAATGGGGCTGAGAGCCTCAGGATACTGAAATCTCTATTTTTTAAATCTTTTTTTCCTTCTAATTTGTTATTCTTTTCAAAATAACACACTGTTATTTACTCAACAATAACACATAATTATACTTGTTTTTATTTATTGGTTTATTTCCAAAATCTTTAGATTTGTTTACGTCCGTCAGGAACTGAATTTCAAAAATAAAAATAACCGGAAACAGACGTAGGCCTCTAGGAGTTTAAGATGGCCGAAGACACTACACTACCCATAATCACCAGCTATCGTTTAGGACTACAGTCCCCATGATTAATCTTCAAGCTCTGGGATTGGATGTTGGAGTGGCAGTGCGCCAAGGTTAAACTAGCGTCAAACAGCTGTTTGAAATGGAACGAAACCATGCCAGACTATCCAAAACTGGAATCGAACTCCCCCCCCAGAACTACACATGCTGGCTATTGTGTTTCGCAAAATGTTCTATGGGACGTCTCTACTGAACCTTTTTAGTTTTTCCCACAATTAGAAGTTGCCATGACATTGGTGTTATCAAATGTAAAACATATAATTAATAAATGGGTGAAAATCGCTTGTTTCCATAATGCGCAGCATTAATATATACCCACATGACAGCTCATTGTTACTTTATAATTCTACTCCACTATAATACAGAGGTTAATCTGGTATTTTTACTCCACTACATTTATTTTAGTTACTTTGCAGATTCTGATTAATGATGTGAAATATAAACAACCCTTAAAGTCCTTATCTTACATTAAAAACTTTTTTTGGCAGTTGATTTCTGGGGGGTGTATGCAACAGATAGTCAATGTATGTTTCTTTATTTCATACTGAATAATATGTAAAAAAAGGAAAAATATTAGGTCCAATAAAAAAACTTTGCTTCTGGAAGCAGGCCATTTCGTGACGTCACGTGTGGTTCCCGGCTGCCGCTGTCTGGCTCCCTGCTGCCGTCCGGATCGACAGCCAATGCGCGCAGCCAGCGAGAGTTCAGTTTACAACTTAGATTAGGATATATAAATGATAAACAAATTTCAAATTGATGGTTCACTCACCCTGGACAGTGTTAGTTTTTTCACAGCTTTATCGGACCTGTGTTTCTTTTGTAGGGGTTCCGCCAAGGAGTCTGACATCACTTGTGTTTCACCCTGTTTACTATCGGACAGCGTTGTCTCCCGTTGGCCGCGAAATATCGACGATGCCTGGGGCTCAGCCTCGGAACGCGAGGAAGTCATTGGGGTTGAATCACCTGTCCTAATTGATGGAATTGCACCCTTTCTTATGTCCAACTGTTTTTTGAAACCCATCTTCCATTGTTGGTAGCCTTCAAAATCATCAGGGACAACAAAATGTGCCCCACAAATAACGCTGGTTTCACTGGCGCACTGCCAATTTTTTCTTGTGTTCCGCACAAATCGCTCCCATTTCTCCCGTAAAACCTTCTCTTTCGGGAACAAATGAACGGTAAAACCATCCCGATTGGTGTTGCTACACCCGCCAACGACACACCTCTTCACCATGATCCGGAAAAAACAAGACAAACTCGGAGATAAACACTGATACACAAAGTTGACATGCGGCTATACCAGCAATGCTACACTGTGTGATGCTGGGACGGGCTGAACTCACCAGGATTCGCGGAACCACACGTGACGTCACGACACAGCACCAAGCAGCGGCAAGTTTGAATCCAGACTTTTCTGGATACCTCTGAATTTGACCCATTTTCCCGATATTAACAAGTGATTTACAGCAAATAGGAAACGATATTCGATCTATATCACGTGTTACTGGAATAAGACCCAACAAGTTAATGCATTTTGAAACAGTTCTATGATCTTTCAGCTACAGTAAATTACGCAAGATAAGGACTTTAATGTTAAGCCCCAAGATCCCCGCCGGCGAGGACCCTGTTTTTTTTTTCACGACACTGTGTCTCAGGGGATCTTAATATTTAAGAACCTATTAATGTGTTATACCAGATTAACGGAAATAATCTCAGCTAATTGACGATATAAACCATCTTTACCAAAACAAAACACAAGTCTCATAAGAAGCATCTAAATGACCCCTTAGCGAAAAATGCTAACGGAGATTGGCACAGAACTCAAGATAAAAGTACCCTTATTACTTATCGTAGCTGCACATACAAGATCTCCGATTAAAGCTGAGGTTCCACAGATTATTTAAGTAAATAGTGTCATCACTGAGTGATCCAAACTTGCGACAAAGGAAGCAAACACAGACATCACAAAAACGTACCTTTACGTAGCTTCTAGGGAGATCGTCTCACCGTAGCTGTCAATCTGATCAAAAGACGTGTTCAATGGCATTAAAACGAGAAAAAACGTGGATGAATCGGTTAATCCATAGGTTGATAAAGTTTCTGGGCAATAATTTGTTTTATTTATAATCCATAATTCCATTTTTATGTAAAAATCGCAGAGCAAAAGTTAGCTGCTAATGGTAGCCACCAAGAGTGGCTGCTGCTTCCGGTCTTGGCTATGCAGCGGTCTAACACACACACATGACCAAATAAGGACTATGTGGGAGTTCCCCTCGAGTCCATTGGCTCTGACGGTTAGAAAGAGATGTCACATGTCAAAATCCAGCACGGGGAGCCAGAGATATGAAAAATCCACCCAAATGGCCCCAGAAGAGGTTTTTTTGTGCTAAATCTGTCTAAAAAGGTCAAATATCACTTGTTTAGCATCAATCTTGATACAGGGTACTTATTATATGTTGTACTTTGGATTCCTAAAGCTTTTAGTCTACTAACCCATCATCCAAGGTTAGTTTTCACTATAAGTACAAAATATGTTTTGGACGGACACTAGAATTTACAGTTTTTTACCATGTTCAATCTGAATTTTCTTTAAAATAAAAAACATCTGTATTGAATCTGACTTTTCTACATCCAAATGACAGGTTTATCATTACTTTGAGAAAAAAGATTATTAATTTAACCCTTTTAGAAGGGAAGATATGGTCATATGTTCTGGGAATGGCATTTTCCAGCCTGAAACCTGAAAAACAGGTTTTAACAGGTTAAAGCAGACTTTAGTTACACCTGAGTAAAATTCAGGGAAGGTGATTGTCAAGTGCCAACAATCAGGAGAGATATTTGATAGTTGGTGCTTGAGAAGACTAAACATTTATCTGCAATTGACATGAATGGAAACGAGTAATAAAGTATATTCATTACTCGTTATTCTCTATTAATAGTTAATTAAAGACTGTATAATGGCTATTTTGCACATCCCTTTCAAGATTTTCAAAGGTTTGACATATCATATACACAACTACGGTGTATGCAATGAATGAAAATCTTGGGTCACAGGTTCCTCAACAGCGCATTACAAGACATCTATCAATATGTGTGTATACCTCCACCATTTAACTGTCGTATTCTGCACATTTCTTATACTATCTACATACATAAGAGTATAATTCATATTATTATATCAGTTAAAATAAGTGCTTCAACATAGATAACATTGCAGGAAAGCAATATATTAGACGTTAAGTACTTTGTCAGGCTTAATATTTATTTGTAGATACCCCCAAAGCTTTTTTCTTATTTAAAAGAAGACCTTAATCTAAGTGTTATTTAATGTTTAAATAAAGGTTAATTTGTTTTTCTGTTTTGCACCTCCTCCTATTAATATCTTTGTACATCCTGCACTAAACTGTTTTATTGTAGAGATCACTTAAAGTATCTTCTTGATTTTTTATATTCTATATTGCTATCATTGACCTTCTACTTTCCCTCTCTGAAAGTATGTACTCTTAATATTTTTTAAATCAAATATAACACATAAAAACAATAATTCAATAACGATCTTTAACCACTAGGCGGTGCACACAAGGTACACACAGCCATAATAACTTTGTATTATTAGTGTAGGACACTTATGTATGTACAACATCTGAAGATGTGTAGTTTTATTCATGTTTTCACATAATTTTACAGCACATTGCTATACTATTTCAGACTCAGTATTTACATTCTTATATTCAAAGAAAATCAGTAATATCTTTAAAAACTACAAGTCCTTTTATATCAGGTGTGCACCGTTATGGTGTAAATATAACCTATCTATGAATTAGATCAAATGTAAAAGTCAGCCGAATTACTATTGATACTGCGAGGAGACGTATTGTGCATAGCCGCAGGAAGTCATTTTGCTCAGGGGGTGCTGTCAAAAGTGGGGAGGGGGGCCGCTTAAAAACAAGAAAAAAAAAGGCGATGCCGGTCCGGCCCCGGCTGTCAGCGATACGAGCCGCATAAATTGTTTGTTAAAGGCGAGACACGGCAGGCAAAAACATCGTTTTTCATGCACTGGTACATTTTGAGATGTTGTGCTATTTTGATTCCATAACATGTTTTCTTTCAGGCTTTTGGAAGGAAAACGTACAAAATACACATTTAAGTGTTTATTTAGTTATTTAGTTTAGTTTGTCTATTTGCGTCTGTATATTTCTCCTAAATTCACCAAAAGTTAGCATTCTAACGTAACATAAAGTACCATGACCGCTGTTTGCACCATGTCATCAGAGATATCGTTCGAAAGCTCCGTCTCTCCTGTACAATCTCATCGGATCCAAATATGGTCATTTCCTTATCAGCAACCAATCATGAAAGTACAAAAGGGTCTTAAACCAAGAAACAAAATCTCATTGGCTGGTGTCAACTTCTGACAACGTGATTCATTCAGATGCGTCACGTGGTGTGCTAAAACACTTCCTGGTTAGCTTTACAATAGAAATTTAAATCTCAAAATGGCAAAAGAACGGCGAAAAAAACGTTCGCAGAGAAGATGACAATAATTGTCACTTGCACGACGCAAGATTATACAAAAAACAAATGACCCCGAACATGAAATACCTTCACAGAGTGCGTCGAGGCGCAAGCTGTGATCCAAAGAACAGGAGGGTTTAGCTAGCGCCACACTGCAATCTTTAAAGGCCCTGTGAAGTGTGCACCTGTGCATGATCTGTTATGCTAATACGTATAGTAATGACCAAAATTGTCCATTGGAACCCATATCAAAAAATGTTGGAATAGCAACAAATTTGACGAGTTTTGAATTTTCCGGGGAAATCTGCAGTCGACCTTCGCCTTCGTGGGCGTGGCTTGCGATCTACTGCGTGACGTCACGAGATGGACGCCGCCGCACTGTTTACATTCACCACCGTTCGTTTTTTCTCTTTTTCAAAGTCGAATTTCTCAACGTTTTTGAGCTAGTATTTTCCTGGAAAGTGTGTCGGAGTCGACTGGAAGTGATTGCCAATCGAGAAAACCTGACAATGGAGGCGACAGTGAAGAAAGAGGGATGAAAAACACAGGGGAAACGATGCATTGCCGCTGGCTGTAGTAATGTCAAGTCTGCCGAAGTGGCGATGTTTCTGTTCCCAAAAGATGAAGGTGAGCCTGGCTGGTGTCATTGTTTCGGAGATTCTTTGATTGATCATGATAAATAAAGGCCAGTGGTCGATTCGAGAGAGAGAGAAAGAGAGACTGACAGAGTTACAGGGTTGTTGTTAGCATCTGGTGCTAGCTCGGAGCTAACGGAGATTAGCTGTTTCAACAATAAGGAGAGGGAGAGTGCTCTCCTGTGGGACTGAGAGAGATAACGTCAGCTCAGGGAGGTAAACTGTAGCCTAAGTTATCTCAGTGAGTTTGGTCATCTATGTAAACAAATATTTCCATCTATGTAATATTAGTTGTATAAAATAGGTTAAGAAATCCTTCCAATGTTTTTTGATTATTGAAATATATGTTTCATATGAGTGTTGAGAGCTGTATCCATAAATCTCTTAATGTTGCCCTCAAAGTGCACCAGATTGATCACTTTCCTCATCTATCCTGTCCGAAAAGCTGTCCAAATCAATCATTTCTCTCACACTAGTATCACTTTCCAGAGTCTCCGCCATGTTTACAATCGCAACTGGGTACATCTTGTGACGTCACAGCCACTATCGTCTGCAACTTCCATTAGGCTCAGACGGCAAAATTAATAATTCATTCATTCATTAATTATGAATTATTAAAAAATATTTTAGCCATGAACAGGCACAATGATATGTAACGAATGAAACTGCCATTTCATTTTGGGGCAAAAACATGCACTTCACTGGGCCTTTAAAGGTTGTTTTCTCAAAATGAGTTTTTTCTCCTACTCTGAGTTCGAAATTTCCACTTCAGTTGCACTTACATACACCAAACCTTCCAGTTATATTCCTATCAATATTATGAAGGCTTTTACAGAAGGGTTTGTTCATATGTCATTCATTTCCTGAATTATATAAGATTGTATACCTACAAACATGGCGAAAATTGATATTTTAGGGCTGTTGACAGTATTTTCTGATTTATGGAGTGATACAAAGAGATATCCAAAATCCCTTCTGTAAAAGTCTTTGATGCTAATATGATTACAAAATGAAACAAGAATTTTGTACCTGGCTTTATCCAAAGTTCAGATTTCGGTTCCTAAAATGTGTTAAACAATTGCCTTATTGTAGGTAATTAACTGGAGAAATTTCTAGCTGATATCTTTAAGTTAAAAATGTTTACCCTATTCACCTGGGGTGTCTCGCCTTAACTGTTAATAAAAACCATTATTGACCTACATCACTTAGCAACAGCTGCACATGCCCATATGCTAACCATGGGTCTTACAAACCTACATAACATTACAAATAGTCAGAAAATATGATTTACAATATTAATAAAACTATGAATTCAATTTTAACTGATTGACAGGGCAAAACACTGCACAGCGGCAGCAGCATTAAAGGAAAATATCGTCTTACCTTGTGTTAGGGCTTCACAAAACTCCAAATGTAGCCTTCCTCTCTGGGGTGGCACTAATGAAGACCCTCATTAGAGCAGATACATCCACATTATCCAAAATGTTACTATGGACATGCATCAAAGTCAGATGTGTCAGTCTCTTCTGTGTCATATTACTCTAGTTGTAGAGGTGGTGGGCTGAGGAGTAGCTGGTGGTCCATTCTTTTTATTGGGTTGTTTGTTGGAGAAAAAAATCCCAAAAACTTTTTTGCGCCATTCTAGAAAGTTGTCACTCTGCAGTGTGTGTGTCGCGTCAATTACGTCACTATCCCACGACCTAGATGACTCGGATTTTATTTATTTGGAAAATAAATCCAAGCCACCTGACTGATACAAATATATACTATGACTATTATATGCTACTGTATACAGCTAATTTTATTTTAAGTAAAATCATAACTATTTAATGTAGTTTAATCATTTTTATTTAGGTGGTCACTCAGTTTTTCAAATGTACACCACTCGCCAACAGGGGGTGCTGCAGCACCCCCAGCACCCCTACTTCCCGCGGCTATGGTATTGTGTGAAGAGAAATTGAAGATGTTGTTTAATTGTTGATATAATTATGATCCACGTCAAGTATTCAGTTTCAGCGGCATTTCTTCCAGTTTTTCTAAAGGTCTTCTCATCAGGGCTCTATAAATAAAGAACTACGGCAGATCTGTAATATGTAATGCAGTGGAACCGTGTATTACAATGCCGCTATGTGATGACTTTCAAAGAGAAAAGCAAGAACACTCGGAATTAAGTATTATTTTATTATTTTAAAATGTTTTTCCGATTTCATATCATATAAACACCAAATCCCAACATGCATTGCGGCTAAAACATCCAATCGGCGAGCTTAAACCATAGCTGAGGATCTTGGGTAATCGCTCGAAATGCCTACGTCTGTTTCCGGTTATTTTTATTTTGAAATTCAGTTCCTGACGGACGCCAAAAAAGCCAGAGATTATGGAACTAAAAAAATAAATAAAAACAAGGATAATTGTGTGTTATTGGTGAGTAAATAAAAGTGTGTTATTTTGAAAAAAATAACAAATTAGAAGGAAAAAAAGATTAAAAAAAATACAGATTTCAGTATTCTGAGGCTCTGAGCCCCATTTATTTTCCTCACAAACGGCAGCAAAAGTCAGAAATTATATGGTTTAAAATAAAAGCAATAATTGTGGCTTGCTATTGAGTAAGAACATGTTTTTATGAACCACACAGCTTCCGGTCTTCCTATAACACGTAATGCCGTGAGACTACCAATAGAAATACATTGCTTTTAAAATCGTGCTGTGCAACACGAAAAAAAGGGGAAAATCGTGTTGGTGAACACGAATCAATAGATTAAAAATCGTGTTGGTGAACACGAAATGCCATGAGACTGGGTTGGTTATGTTTTGTGCAGCACCAAGGACCGCTAACGCGCCAGTTTCGTCTCCTCCTCCGTTACATAACGGGACTCCCAGACACCCAGTGGACGGTAGGTCTTTGCATCAAACTATTTTCAATGCAAATCCGATCAGTGTACTAAGTTTATATCGCCAATGACAAGTTATTTGATTCAGTTTCTGTCCACCAGTTTGAACGGATCATTATATTTATAGTGTGCGATGCTAATGCTAACCAACATTTTCCCCCTGGATTCTCGTTGAATCATAATTTCCTTGCACTCAATATTGCTTATCTTCTTAACTTGATCCTAGCCGAAGTTTCAAGACTGTTTGGCCCCTACATGGGAGAGAGGAGGACGGCAAGGCGGCAAACCCTTTCTGGTCCTGCGCACCTGAATTCTTATACCCATTCATTCTGTTGCCTTGAGGACAAGAATGCAGCCTTAGTCCCCAACCGATACGCCAAAGAAAGACTCGCTGCTGCTGGCTTAGGGGAAAAACGGCTCACATTTCAAGGTCTGCCAGTCATTAGAATGACGATTATCAAACTGCTCTTTCCTTTTTTGTGTATTTTTTGTTGTAAATGTACATTTGTGATATATAAATATATTGAGTTACCCTTACAATCATAACATTATCTTTAGGTTAGATCTCTAATGTGTATCGTTAATTTCTAGGAAGCCATACAGATTCAAATGAATTCCTCGAATTCTTGATGGATGCCTATCCAAAACCGCGGAACGGTGGCGGTTTCGAGTTGCTAAAAATATCTGGCACTACGAGAAGTCGCCACTTGATTGTGATCCCCTGTCCCAATGAGGGTTACTATGTCAGATATTTGAAGGACCCTCAGACCCAGATTGGCCATGCTACGGTTTTCATTAGACCAATGCAAAGAACCCTGAATTTGGACCCTGTAAGTTCCTCACTTCTATAGTGGTGTAACAATATTAAAATAGAATCTGTGACTTACAGTAACATAATTGTTCGCTTGTGATGTATTTTAAAACTATTTTGTTTACAGGCATGTCGATCAGAAGGCGACAACGAGTTAATTGGACCAAATCAGAAATGTGTCATCTGTGGAGAGGAGTTCCCCTTTTCAAGAATCAAGGATCACAGCAATAACTGCATGAGGTATTACTCTCTACAGAACTAAACATCACATTCGTCAGGCACACTGCAACTGCATGTGTAGACACACAATAACCAATAAGCATAAGGCTGTGGGATGCTGCAAATGGATGTAAAACATTTTTGACATATCAGCACATCTGAGGTTTTATAATTATGGGGCCAGATATTAGTACTTTTTGTTCCAAACGTCCCTATGTAGCACCATATTTTGCCGTCCTCTATAATACATTTAAATAAAAGATATACATTCTGGATGTTGGTTTTGAGGAAAAGTAACATTTGGTTTACTTGTCATTCTATTTATATGCCCATCTTTTTCTAGAGTGCGATATGTAAAGTATACTAGACCGAATAACAGAAATAACCTCTTTTTACACTAGACCATCACAGAGCAGCGGTGAGCTACAGATTGAGTTGACAACTGAAAGGGCCTCCGGAAGTCAAGTTAGATTTGAAAGCACGTTCACAGGAGCACAGGGAAATGAGACAACAAGGGCCAGGAACACAAGACACTCGGTGCCACCTCAGGAAATGTTGCCTTCTCCTGAGGTAGTTGACATCGATCTCACTGAGGAAAGTGTCTTCTCTGGTGTGTAACATCCTTTATTAAGTACATCATGTATTGCAATAAGTTGTTGCTCTCTACATTTCACTTGATACAATATTAATTTGGAAACCTTTTAAACTATTTTTAGATTGGAAAATAGCGCCAGATCCCACAGAGGCAGCAAAGATGTTTAAAGAAGACATTTTAAGCCAGTATGCAAATGGTAAATCCTTATGTCTTACTATGGATCTTGGAGACAGTGCAGAGGAAAGGGAAACAGCAGTCCTTACTTTTTATAAGAAGGCAAATGTTGAGTGGGCTTGCCCCTTGACATGCACACTTAAGGGTAATTTGGTTACAAACAAAACCTAAGATAAAAAAAATGAACAAACCATATTTTTGTTAAACTGATGTCTGTAGTGTGTGTTTACATTTTTCAGGAGATCCAGCAATTTGTGATGGTGTGACTCGGCATTTCTTTGCAACCGTCATGTCAAAACTTCAGGCTGGTTTTGAGATTAAGTTTGGTAAGTAAATATTTACTATGGCTGATCGCTGGATCTCAGCCACTAAATTATGTGTGTTTTTGTACCAGTTCCAGGCTGAAAACAGATCTGTCCTTTAACCCCAGAAAACAAAACGTATTCCTAAAACCTGATTTGATTGTAGCTGCTTTGAACATGTAGGTTTCTACAGGATCAACCAGTATCCAGTTGCGGTTTGATAATTCCTTTACTAATGCTTTGTGATAGTTGAATATCTATGTCCTTTACTTTACTATCAATTTACTTTGACTGTTTTCCTATATTTTAAGTGCCTGGAGGAACTCTTCTTTTTGAAGGGGAACAAGATCATCTGATTCCCTCCACATCTCATCTCCTTTTGGAGAGTGACTTCTTTGTTGTTGCTGGCCGAATGATTGGACATTCATTCCTCCATGATGGGCCATGCCTAGGTGGACTGAGGCCAGCTATCCTGCATGTGCTCTTTGGTGGATCCCCGGAAGAAGCCACAATAGATATTAAGGACTGTGTTGACCTTGATATCCGTGAGACCATCAAGTTGGTATGTTCAATTTTTTTCTAACCTATTTTATAATGCAACCTTTGGATATTATTTATTTAGCTGGTCTACTTTCAGATACTGTTAACATCATGTGGCTACACTTTGCATCAGCAGAGGGTACTGAAGCATTATTAAACACCATACACTGATCTATTAAATATCATTTGAACACTTAAAGATGTCCTCCTATGAGATGTTTTTTGACAAAACATAGCTTTTACAGGTTACCAACTACTAACATGCTGATTATAAGTTAAATGGGTGTGTTGTTTGAGCACAGGTGTCATCAACTTCTAATTGATGGGTTGTCTTATGTTGTATCAAAGTTGAATGTTTATACAAATATTGAGAAATTAACGATTCTTATCAAATTCATTCTACTTGCCATTATTAGCTGGAGGGAACAGCAGAATAGAAAAAAACCTCATCAATGAGTTGGCACTGTCCTGGGATTTGCCTCTAGTCACATGTGACAACAGGAGATGGCTATTTGATAAACTGATCCTCCACGCTGTGAGTATTCTGTACTTAACAGGTCATATGAATCAGACTGACTAATCAGAGTTGAAGTTTTGAAGTAGGACCTAATTTTGGCATTTCACATTTTAGCTTTTTTGTTAAATACATATTTGGAAGTTAATAGTGTATTAAAACATGCTTATTAGGCTATTAGATAAATCAGGCTGCTTTGCTTTTCTACTGTGATGCAAATATTGTGCAGGTCCTTGGAAGAACCTCCAGACAAGTCAAGCAGTTACGAAGGGGTTTAAAAGAGACACTGATCTGGCCTCTGCTAACGGAGAGGAAAGACACGATTCCCCTTCTCTTTCCAAGAACATCTGATTTGCAGTGCACACCACGGGTAAGTGATCTCATGCTGCTCAGTCAAATCTTTCCTCCTAACTCACAGGACTTAGAAATTGGGTTTATTTACTACTCTCATACCTCCATTGCTTTAAGTTTATTATAACAAACATTCACCTACGCAAACATATATTTTAAAATAAATGATGCTACTTGCTGCTTAAAAGGAGCTAAACCAATAGAAATACGGTATCTTTAGACTACTCTGCTACACAGGAAAACCTGCAGTTTCTTGTATGTTCTGTTTATTATTGTGCTTTCACTGGGCTCCTTTCAAAATGAAATCTGTCAGATGGTTTTGGAGAAGATAAACTGGCCCACACAGGATGAGGATGAAGACAGTGAAGTCTCTTTGGAGGATTCCTGTAGGATCACAGGATTCCTGCACACATTTATTCGTTCATTTGTCGACAAGATGGCGACACGGGCGAATGCTGCGAATGCAGCGAACGCTGATCTCCTAGAAATTAAGGACGCTTTATCCAGCATTACCAAGGATATAAGTGACTTAAATAAGACCCGAAAGGATGACAGCATAACAATTAAAAAACTGCTGGAAACGATCGGAAGCATGGAGAGGATTATGGAGGAAAAAGACGAGAAGATTGTCACGCTGGAGGGAAGGATCAAGGAGCTTGAACAACAAACCCGGAAAGAGGATGTTATCGTGACCGGATTAAAAATCATAAAACCATATTCCCAGGTAGTGAAAGGAGATTCTGCGCCTTCTACAGACAGAGACGGACATGATTCGGTTGAAACACAGGTGCTCGAGGCACTTAACGATCGTGGCGTGTACCGTGAGATCTGCCACACACTTGGGAAGCCTTTGGAAAGTGGATTCCAAAGGGTGATTATAAAACTTGTGAGCAGAAAGACAAAAGTTTGCATGATTATTAACGCCAAGAAACTGAAAGGGGCTGGAATCTACATTAACGAGCACCTCACGAAAAGGAACGCGGATATTGCAAGAACTGCGAGAGACCTGAGGAAGAGGAACAAAATTGAAGCTACCTGGACCAGGGACTGTAAAATATTCATCAAAACAAACGAAGGGAAAGCATCGATTGTGAAGGACAGTGAGGACTTATCTATATTTTAATGAACTCTGAGGATAAGAATATTACTCCCGCTATTGATAAAGTATTGACAAATAATGCAATTACATCTATGTGCTATTTTCCCTCACTTCATTCATTAAGCGTGAGTCAAAGTTCCATCGACCACTCGATAATAATCCGTTATATTTAGTTTTGTATTTTGTCCTGTGTGTTAAAATTAATCCCCTTTATTGTATGATCAGTCATGAATTTACCTCTGTGTATGCACCATGAACTCAAATCACCCAGTCCCAGTGACCACAGTGACCGGAGTAAACTCTAAGGATTTAAATCTCTTTGATGAAAATCTAATACGACAGAACTGTTTTGACTCTCACATTGACCCAGACTCTAATTTCTTCAGGAATCTTACCAACAACTGCTGCTACTATAGCGAAACACTGTTTAACTTAGAACTTAAAGCTATTCATGGTTTTTCATTAATACACTTTAATGCCCGTAGCCTTAATGCAAATAGTGACAAAATCAAACTATATCTTCAACTCATAAATAGATCTTTTGACATCATTGCAATCTCAGAGACCTGGCATACTGACTCAAACACTGTTGACAATTTTTTACCCGATTATGTGGCTTTTCATATGAATCGCAAACTCCAAAGAGGTGGAGGGGTTTAACTTTTTGTTAAAAACACACTTTCTGTGAGATTGGTAGAAAGTCTCTCCTTCTGCTGTAACAACCTCCTTGAATCTGTCACCGTAGACATTGAGCTAAAACAGAACAAACATATACTTGAGTTGTCTCATGCATGTATAGAAAGCCTGGAAGTAATCTTGAGGAATTTAATGAAGTAGAAAAAAATGCTCAGACCTCAGAGAATTAAAAACCTTTATGTGTGTGGAGATTTCAAAGTTTATTTATTAAAATACAACTCGCTCCAACAGGCGAGACACTTCATGGATATGTTTTCTTCACTCAGGCTTCTCCCTCTAATAACCAAACCAACCAGGTTAACTAGCACTACTGAAACGTTAATTGATAACATTTTCAATAACGTCCTTGAAATGGAACATCATAGTGGGGCCCTCATCACTGATGTCAGTGATCACCTGCCAATATTCACAATTTGCGGAAAAGAACCTGTAAATAGCAAAGAACAAAAGACATACATAACTAAGCGGACATTAAATGACAGTTCACTAAATAAATTAAATATTAATTTAAAAAATGAAAAATGGCAAGAAGTATTTGAGATTCAAGATGTAAACAAATCCTATAATGAGTTTGTAAGGATTTTCATGCAAAACATGAACGAATGTTTTCCATATATTAAAATTAAGATTGGCAACAGGAATAATAATGACTCAAAACCCTGGTTCACTCACTGAAAAACGCTTGCTGTAAAAAAATGCACTCTATAGGACATTTTTGAAAAGTAAAAGTACTGAAGATGAAAGTCGTTATAAATTGTATAAAAACAAATTGACTACAATCCTTCGAAACTGAAAAACGATACTTCTCTGAAAAATTAGAAAATGCCATAGGAGATATGAAAACCACTTGGAAGGTAATAAATAGCATAATTAAGAAGAAAATAACTGACAACAGAAATGAATTCAAGAAATTCCAAACCGAAGGAAAAACCCCAACGGATGTTGCAAATAGCTTTAATGAGTTCTTTACTGAAATTGGCCCCAACCTGGCGAGTAAAATCTGCCAGACTTCATCTAAAGTGGATGATTTTCTGAAAAACAGCAACCAACAGAGTATGTTCCTGAACCCAATTACAGAAAATGAACTGCTTGATATTGTTAATTCTCAACACAGTAAACAGTCCAAAGATTATTTAGGACTTAGTATGAATATTGTTAAACAAGTTGCACCAAACATTGTAGCCCCCGTAGTAAATATATGCAATAAATCGTTCCAACAAGGTATTTTTCCCAATGAAATGAAAATCGCGAAGGTGATTCCGGTTTTCAAATCTGGTGATAAATCTAAAACTCTTTAACAACCGTCTGGAGTCATTCCCAAGCGAATGTAATATACTATGCCCAAGCCAATATGGATTTCAGAAAAATCCCTCTACTTCTTCAGCAGTAATTGAACTGGTTGAAGAAATTACCAACAACATTGAGAAAGAAATGATTACAGCTGGTATATTCATTGACCTTAAAAAAGCTTTTGATACTGTGAACCATACCATACTGCTACACAAATTGGAACATTATGGCATAAGGGGTCAAGCCAAAGAATGGGTCAAGAGTTATCTGGTAAATAGGCTACAATATGTGGATATAGACGAGGCGACATCAAACAATCTTCCTATTACATGTGGAGTCCTTCAAGGATCAATTTTAGGTCCAAAACTGTTCCTGATTTATATTAATGACATTATCAACACCTCCGACATGTTAAAATTCATTTTGTTTGCCGATGATACCACCATTCTCTGCTCCCATCATAATCTTGGTGATCTTGTTAAAATTGTTAATGCAGAATTGGAAATACTATGTAACTGGTTTGAAGTTAATAAATAATCTCTTAATGCGGCCAAAACAAATTACATGTTATTCAATACAAAGTCTGAGAGTAGAAATGACTGCATTATACGTATTTGCAATACTGAGATAGAGAAAGTTGGTGCATGTAAATTCTTAGGACTCATTGTTGATGAAAAACTCAACTGGAAGCACCATATAAATTATGTACAAACTAAACTTTCAAAAACAATAGGTATTTTGTATCGTACTAAGAACATTCTCGAGGAAAAAATACTCAGAACTCTTTATAACAGTCTATTTCTCCCTTACCTTTATTACTGCTCCGAAATATGGGGAAACACATACTCAACAAATCTACAACAAATAATAACATCTCAAAAAAAAGTATTGCGAATCATCTGTGGTGTTGGTAAATATGAACACACAACTCCCATATTTAAAAAACTCAATCTATTCAAATTTGTTGATATAGTTAAGCTTAAAACAGTACTAATTATGCACAACATTTTCCATAATAAAATGCCTACTAACATTCAAAAGCAGTTCCAAACCACAGTCATGAAATACCCAACCAGGCATCCTAACTGGTTGTATAGCAAGCCCTGTAGAACAACCATCAAATCACACAGCTTATCCATAATCGGAGTTAGAACGTGGAACGGACTTCACCCAGACCTTTCAAGTACTACAAGTCATCAACAATTCAAAACTAAAGTAAAAACTATTATATTTTCAGATTACTCCAGCTAACAGGTATTGGATATTCCCAGTATTGCTTATATATGCATTTGCTTTTTTCTTGCCCTAATTTTTGTTTTATTTATTTGTTTTTTTTCCAGTTTTCATTGGTTTTCTTTGTTTCTTTGTACTCCTTAATTTCTATACGTTTTTGATGAAATAAATGCCATTATTATTATATTGATGATACAGTAATGATGATGCACGGGAGGGCTACTCCCCATAAGCTATTCTTCAGCCCTCCCGCTTCTACTAATTTTGTTCATTTGTGTGTATGAATTATACGTTTTTGTTTTTGTATGATTTTAGTAGAATAAATAAAATTAAAAAATAAATAAAAAAAGATGGGTAAAACAACATCTTCAAGCTTTGTGTACTGAAAGTTTGTAATTATTATAACGAAAGCTGAGCTTCCTCTGTTTTTATGTTTAACCCTTGATTTTCAGCTACAGTAACAATCCAAGGCGTAATTTAAGTAACATTATTGTTATTTAACCATTAACTGAAAGCAATTATAATAAAATGAATTTATTCTGTTTTATAAAGCATCCCCCCATATCCTTGGGAAACTTGTGCAGTTCTGGATAGGATGGAATGTGCTTCCTAGACATGACCTGGATGTGACCGTGGTGGAGAGCAACTTCCCCGGCTCTTCCACATGCTTTCACCAGCTTAAAACTTCCAGGACATTACAAAGAGTACTGTACATTTGAAAGGGACATTCTTGCTGCTATTTGGAGCACTGAAACTGGGTTCGGGATGGTCTGAAGAGACGGACACACCTTAGATTTGTTGTCTTTTGTGTGGCCGGCCAAAAATGTATGTTTTCAGAGAGGAAAAAAAACTCAGTTAATGCCTACTCCGACCAGTTTGTGTAACATTGAAAATATAAAGATAAACATGCTTTCCTTGTTATTGCACATAACAAGGAAAGCATGTTTATCTTTATATAATTTCAAAGTTTTAAATTGATATTGGTTACAAAATGTTCATTAAGTGTAACAAATGTATATTGCTTGATGCATTACAGTAAGTGTTGATTCACAAGCGGTTCAGTGCAACACATGTTTAAAATGACTACTGAACGTAATTTCATTACCATTTAATTTTTATTGTATTAAAATCGAAATATACTGAATCTTGGTACCAGCGTCTTCATGTAACTCAGTTAAATATTGTCACCTAATCGTCCTAATCATTTCCCACAGCAACAGCCTTTTGATAAACACACATTTACTTTAGCATTTCAGTCAATAAGCTCACAGTTTGTACATAGACATTCCACACATTGGACAGAGGGCCATCAGGGTCTGGAAGTCTTTCCACTTCCTCATCAGTCAGTGAACGTTGCAGCTGAACTTCAGGGACCTCAACATGAGGCTGGCGAAGAGCACATGGTCCAGTCCAGTCAACTCCAAACTCAATGTCAACCTGCAATTGCAAGAGCTAAAGTTAGAGTCAACCAAAATCAAAGTTTTAGTATGTCATTTTATATAACCTAAACTTTTGTATCATCTCATGGAATTCCTGATTAATGTCCCATGAACAGCTATGACATCAATCAAATAATTAGAGAGAGCAGAAAGCCCTGATGTATCATTATCTTCCTTAATCGCTTGTTCTGGTTGATCACACCATTTTAGGAATATCTCATAGAAGTGTTTAAAGTGCCGATGATATGCAGAATAAAATAATTCCATCACATTCAGTTTCCTCGACAACAGGCCACTATTTGTTACATTGTGCTACTATATGCACTTTGGAATGGACCTCCCTTGTATTATTTGTTTTTTGAAAAAGTGGGTATTAGTGTTAAAGGACACATGTCATGCTTTTCCGGTTATTAACCGTCCCCTTGTGTGTTATGAAGGTTTTTATGCATGTAAACGGTCTGCAGAGTCAAAACTCTCAAAGTACACCCTGTAGCGAGTAAAACTCTAAAACAGAAAATACCTCCCCAAAACGCCTCGTTGGTGAAACATCATTGTCCATTGTTTACTTCCTGGGTGCTGTGTCGTAGAAGCACCCAGTAGCCACGCCCAGAGCTATGGCCGAACCCTCTGCCAGCCTAGCATATATACTGTTGGAATCTCAGGTTCAGTTCAAAACTGTATCCAGTCAGTGGTTGACATTCCTTTTTAACACTGTTCCTTTCAGATGTTCGAGCCGGTATTTTACTGTGTGCGCGGCATTTCAAGGAGCATAGCTTCACAAAACATGGAGCGATTCATACCGGATATGTACAGTGTAGGGCACTGAGGGACGATGCTGTTCCTACTTTGTTTGGACCAGCGGGAGATTCGGGTACACAACCTGTAAGTATTCATTGTTGTTTGTGTATTTATGACGTTTAAAACAAACAAGGTATATCTAGCACGACTGTGTAAATGGGTAAACGTTTTTCTGGCTGCTAAGCCATTGACAAAGTGCTAACAGGGCTAACTAAGTTGCTAGCGTTTCCATATATCAACTCCAATGTCAGCAGATGCCTTACATGTATCTCATAACAGGAGAATGTCTGCATTCACACACAACATACTCATAGACAGTATACTCCGGGTGATTTACCGTACGGTCAGTACATTATACAGGGCTCTCAAGTTTTGAACGGAGTTCAGAGTGAGATTTTGGCAGCGATGTTTGGTACTCCAACTTCTGGCTCCCCTCAAAGTTCCCATGAAGCCCCTCTGTACCGCGAATATCAATGGAGGGGGGGGGGGTTGTGCTAGTGGAGTATGAAGCCCTCTGTATCGCGAATCTCAACGAGGAGGGGGGGGGGGGGTTGTGGAGTGCACGCGTCTTAAACAAGCCTAGTTTGTTTACAAAATTGCGGCGCAACTTGGTGGGCGGTTCCCTGGAAAGAAATCTCTGCGTGAGAAATACAAGGTGTGGCGTGTGAGCGTGTGAATGGAGTGAAATGCGTGTGTCTCACGCCAAATGCGTGAGACTTGAGAGCTCTGATTATAGTTGGCGTTCCTGGAGTGTGAGCTACCGTTCATAGCGTGTATGCTACATAGCTAAACAAGAAGGCTACCTAGAGCTAGACATGCTTGGGAAAACCTTGTTTTCATGCCAGCTACAATGAATGACCGAACGTAGCAGACTACCCGTATAAGATTTTAATTGTAAACATGTTCTTGCTAGCCTAGACTAGCTGTTGTTCATAGTAGGTTGGCATATTACACTGAATAACTAGCAAACGTAGGTTAGCATATTAGCTGGCAAGCTAACTGTGTTGATTAGATAGATACACTCCTACCACAACTACTACTAACAAATCTAAAAAGTTTATCTAATATTTTGTGATTTGCATTTGATTTCGTCCTGCCAGATCAGGAAACTCCTGGCGTATCTGGCGGACAACACACACACACTGGATGACCACTCTGATGCCTCGTCCTAAAAAGCCCCGGCAGCAGCTTGCAAAGCTGCCATCGGCAAGATGCCGAAACGCCTATAAGGGAAGGAATGGATGATATACCAACACACTCTCACTCCATAATCGTCCAGGAGCAACGTTTGGTCGGTCCCGTGGCGTGCAGTTGTGACGCTCCTAGGCTCCTTCAGCTTAATAAAGGGACGCAAATAGCTTTCAACTGATTGCAATGTATTCCCATCTGCGGCGGGATTTGACGCTCATGGAAGCAAGGCATGTGTTTGTGTCGGCTGCCCTTAAAGGCAATGTGAGCGTCCATTCCCATTGGATAACGGAGAATTGTACACCCGGAAGTAAGTATTCCCCTTACTGTCGATTGATTTTACAG
Organism: Notothenia rossii; assembly: GCF_949606895.1. Lineage (NCBI taxonomy): Eukaryota > Metazoa > Chordata > Actinopteri > Perciformes > Nototheniidae > Notothenia > Notothenia rossii. The sequence goes on along the minus strand of NC_136903.1, from coordinate 56,123,006 downwards.
TGATATCTGCACTAGTCATCGACTAAAAAACACCAGATTATCCCTGTTAATTACACAACATTGATTGGTTTAAATTGTGTGCAATGCTTTTGTATTTTTCCCCTTCGATTCGGAGAAACACAATTTTTTTCAGAGTAAAGGATGGCAGAAGACACTACACTACCCAGAATCCTCAGCTATCGTTTAGGACTACACCATGTGCTCTTTTTGACAAATCCCGTGATTAGTTCTCAAGCTCTGTGATTGGTTGACCTCCAACTGCATTCCATATGAAAAAAAACGTTTCATAAAAGATAAAATCATACTTTATTCAGCAGTGCTTGCTTTACTCTTTGAAAGTCGTCACATGAATGCATTGTAATAAATGGTTCGGCTGCATTAAATATATTACACATCTGTCGTAGTTCTTTATTTTTATTTATATTCAGAGATCGGGCTCAGAATAGACCGGAAACTATTCTTTTACCGTTCAGTTTGAATTTCACAATAAAGTTAGTAGTAATATTTTGTTTTGATATTATTGTTTTTTATTAACTACTTGACCGCTGGGTCATGTTAAGACCATCTTTTCTGTGTTGCTGTGGGTTTTTTCCATTGCTTTTGTGTTTCAAATATCAAAACAATAACTAAATATATCCGTCGTAAACTAAACCAGAAACAGCAGTATATTTTATTTTGTTAACACTGTAAACTTGACAGCTTTTTAACCCAAACCACCTACTGGTTAAAGCACGTTATTACACGTTTAGAGTAATGCAATGCAGGTAGATTGTGTTGCTTTTTAATGACTGTTTAAAATGCATTTTTCTTAATGTCTTTTATTATTATTAACTACTTGTTATTTGTTGCTAGGGACGCTGCTATCGATATTATTTCTGTTATGTTGTGTAACTGTTTAATGGTGTTATCTTTATTGCTACCCCCCCCCCCCCCCCCCCCCCCCCCGTCAATGTATAGTGTTGGTCCACAGCGCACAAACGTATTAGTTTAACAAAATCTGCATCTAAAGATACGTTATTTTCCCCTGTGCAATTCCAGTCTCACATCTCACATCACATCGTCATTAACAAATACCGGAAACAGACCGAAAACATTGAAAAATATATATATATACTTTATTCCGAGTGTGCTTGCTTTTCTCTTTGAAAGTTATCACATAACGGAATTGTAATACACGGTTCGGCTGCATTAAATATTACATATCTGCCGTAGTTCTCTATTTATAGAGCCCTGATGAGAAGACTTATAGACAAACATGAGGAACTGCCGCCAACACTGAAAACGTGACGTGGATCATAAATATATCAGCAATTAAACAACATCTTACATTTCTTTTCACACAATACGTCTCCTTGCAGGATCAACACTAATTCGGCTGACTTTTATATTTGATCCAATTGGTAGATAGGCTGTATTTACACCATAAAGGTGCACAGCTGATAGAAAAGACACCTGGTGGTTAAATCATGTTATTGAATTTCATTATTTTTATTATTAGATATCATAGACTGTATATATTAATGGACGTAGTGTCCTTGACGTCACCCATAGGATTCTGCAGAGTTGCCGAGAAGCCCTTAGTAGGCGGAGTCGGCCACTAACGGCTTGACAGCGACGTCAGAGTCTAATCCCGCCTGCTCCAAATAAGGGCAAAGAAGCGGAGGCGGGACCTGCTGCCTCCGAACTGGAAGTAAACAGAGCTAGCTCAGGCTAAGAAGCTAAGCTAACATGAAATACATGCATACCAAGTTACTGCTAACAGTGTAGTTCCCCTATATAAACGTTACATTCATAATCAAATGAGACAATCTGCAAGAGAATTAGCTATATTTTGTTATTCTTAATGCTTGTCATTCACACGTTAAGAAAAGACGGACTCCACCGCCCGGACCTAACGGAACCGCAGTGGGCTAGTTCCGGGACGCCGGCTGGAGCTAGCCCCCTGCGGTTCTGTTAGCTCCGGCGGCCACCACTGGGATAATTGGGTCCCCTATTAACATTTGCTCCCGTTTAGCATTATGGGCGTCATAGCCATAGACTATAAAAGTCTTACCCAAGGCTGAATCATAAACTAAAATGTATATGTATGTATAAAGGGTTACGTCCTTAGCTGGCTAATAAGTAACAAGCTAAGCTACCAAGCACACAAACACCTGTGAACGGGACATGTATAATATTATCATTTTAGACTTCTTGGAAGTTCTGTTTGTACATTCAAGCGCACAGCACAACATTTTAATTGTCTGGTATTTGTAACAATATTCCCTAAAAGGCACAATCACCACGAACACGGCTAAAGCTAAAGGGTCAAGTACAGTAACTACAACTAACTAACTAACGTTGTAGCCTCTATGGTTGTAGCCTAGCAGAGTGGACAAGTGGCTGTTAGCTGACAGTGAGGCATGTACATGTCCATCAAAGTGACCACGCCCTAATTTATGCAAAAGCTTTAAGGCTTAATATTAATTAAACAGATGAGTTGAGAAAAAAGTCATCCCCCCAATCCATATTCATGAAGGGGGGATCTAACTATACAGAGAATATGGTTTTTTGAACCATGATGTAAACATGTTTAATTCTGCTCTAAAGTTGGGCATTTTAACATTGGGGTCTATGGAAATTGCTCCCTTCTGCAGACTCCTCCTACTGGCCACTAGAAGAACTGCAGTTTGAGGCACTTCTACATTGGCGTCCCGGCTCTTCCCCAGAGTTTGCCGCTTGTTAGATATTAATAGGATCCCTATAAAGTATATTCATTACTCGTTATTTATTTATTATTATTTAAGTTTTAAATATTTGTTTTTATTTTATTTTTTTAAAATTATGATTTCAGTTTTTTGTAAAAAATGTCTTAGTTTAAGTAAATTAAAAGATAACAATTATGCACATTTTAAAATCAGAAATGTTAAAAATAAAAATTGTACAGTGTATGGTTTTGACTTTGAAATATGAAAATAGAAATCTGGTGAAAATCTAAATCTACTGTGTACAGTGCATACCGAAGTGTATGAAATTATGCAAATGTCATAACTTGTGTTCTTATAATTAGAAACCACTTGCAATTCTATCTTGGCGATGAAGCATGTGTTCATCTATAACACTTACAATTAAACTTCAGAATGTTATTGTATCTTTCCCTAAGAGGTGTTTCCTCTAACTGTGTAATAATTCTGTCCTACCAGCAGAGTGCGCTGTTGTAATTTCCAGCTCAATCCACTAGGGATAGCTGTTGCAAAACTGACCTATTTAACAAGAAGAAGCTTATTTTCCTTAAAAATATCTTAAAAATGGGAAGAAAATTACACTATGGTTAAACAACACAGCACATAACCGCCAAAACATATTTGCAAACAGGAATATTTCAAAAACCGCCAATACACATTTTGAAAGCAGAAATAATTCCAAAATCAGATTGGACTTTTAGGAAATAAAATATTCCTTCCCTACAAATACCAAACTTCCAACGGTATAGATAACCTGACTATTTTCTAGTTCCAACTCTGACAAGAAGTATGATGTTCTTCACAAGAAGGAGTGCCTAGTCTCATGTGAGTGGTACTAGTGTATTTGAAAAAACAGAGTACTTCAATTAGCATTTCACAAAATGGCGACTGCCTTGTGGCTGATTGTCAACATGAGCGCTAAACAAAATGGCAACTGATTTTCCAACCCCAACCTGAAGAACAAAGGGATTTGAAAATACACCACGTGGCTTTCACAGGGGAGTTTAAACAAAAGGAACCACTGGTGTGGTATGTTACAGTCTAGAAAATACAACACAAAACAACACTGTAGTTTAAAATAATAACATTTCTATGTAGTTTACAATAAAAATGGGCCTTAAACCATTTACGTTATAGGCCTCAAATCTATCTACGTAATATTTGACTTTAAAAGCCACTGTGGTTATCTATTGCTGTTTAGACACGCTATAATGGGACAAAGTGGGACGCTATCCAAACACAATCAGAAGAATATCGTCTATCTGACGCACGAATGTCGCATTTCCCGTCGTAATCCACACGCAATGTCTGGTTGAAAACAGAACAGAATAACCACTGATAAAGCTTCAGACTTTAATCAGACCTCATCACACAAAGGACTTTTTTAAAAACAGCCTTCAACTGTCGTTTACACAAACACTCACTTCAATTTCCTCAGCTTCCAACTGTGGCTGTGTCCTTGCCTCAAACAGCCTCAAACAGTTTAATGGCCTGAACCATTTACGTTATAGGCCTCAAACTAAAAACGTAATAAGAGACACCTATTGAAGTGATCAGCCTCAAACTGAGTAAACACACATAAAACACACAAATGAATAGCATGCAGGGTTAAATGTAAGAAGAACAAAGATAGTTGAACTCACCCTGCTTGTGGCAAAGCAACGCCACCTGTTATAGGATGCCTATGTTTATAAATGTAGGTTGTTTCAACATTAATTGCAAAGCTATTTTCAGGATCCGCTGGCCGCCGTCAAACACACAAACCTAATTTGTCCTGCATAAACTATTGAAGAATTCGATATATCGGGCTTCTCCTTACCCCTTGTTTTTGAGCTCGTCTGTGTGTTTGAACGGATGCCCGCGTCCCCAGCGAACTGCTGGCTGTAGTCTCTCCTGGTCCAACGAGATCACGTCAGGGTCACCAATTGATAGCTTTGTTCGTAATTCTCGCGTCCAGGAGAGAAGCTTTAAAAGTAGGAGACCAACGGAGTCTCTGATAAGGTTCAAATGGGTACTTTAATAAAAATGGCGCGTTAAAGAGCCTGTGACATGAACCCAACAACTGTTGTGCAATGAAATAGTGGGCTACTAGTAATCTCAAACCGTCAGTTTAAAAAAGAAAAAGCGATACCGTTCCGATAAATATCAATAATTTCGAACATCGCGGGAAAATTCCTTCTACTTATTTTGAGGTTTTGGGGGAAGCCGGAAGTGACGTCAATGCGGGAACGCTTCACTGTGCGGCGAGAGAGCCAAACAGGGACAAAGTGTGTTTTCATGCGTAGAAATGGTGAATTACTGAGTTTAGGCACGTTAATAATGTTTTAATGAAGTTGACTACAGTATATTCATATTTGTCAGTGCTTTCATGTCAATTCGGCGAACATAAACATAAATGATCGTGGTGAAGATGATGATTAAATTAGGATTAAAAATCGGTAGTGAGAGCTGCTGAATTTCCTCCCTTCGGATGTGATATAAAAACAAATCGATAATTTTTGTAGTTGTAAACTCAAGTGGATGAAACTACATTTATTAGTGCTTTCATGTCAATTCGGCGAACATATGATACATTTAATGATCGTGAGGATGATGATTTAAAAATCTTTTGTTTGAGCCGGTCTGCATTTCCTGATGAGAAAACAAACCTTAGCTTTTTGTAGTTGCAGTCAGTGGTGTAGTGGGCGTTGGACGCGGGGGTACGCCTTACCCCCACTTATTTGAAGCATGATTTCTTTTTTTAATAATAAACATAATAGGCAGATTTCACAGTAATTATAATAAAAACGTAGCTCAAGCATTTATGCAACTTGATTTGAAGCGTGTGTGTTTGAGGGGCAGAACTGTGTGTGTAGGGTGACCAGGTGTCCCACACTGTGCGGGACTGCACACACAGCATTTTTATTATTTGTCCCGCGTCTCACACATTGAGACTATGTCCTGCATTTGAGTGATAGTCGTGCAGAAAGGCCGGATCGGTTCGCTGACAGCCGGCAGGGGCGTAGCTGGAAATTCTGGGCCCCATGAAAGAATCTATTTGTGGGCCCCCAATCCATGCGAGTGCGCATTAGCGCGCACGCTAAAAAAAATGTGGCCATTTATTTATTGATGAAAACGCATAATATGGTTTTTACCTATACATTCGGATCAGCAGTTCAGCACCAGTTCAGGATGTCGCATTGCGTTCATCTTCAATGAATGGACCAATGCAATAGTCTACCAAACAACCTTGAGTTGCACTAGCTAGGCATATTTTCCCCTATTCTTGTGACAATGTTTTCTGATACTCAACATACAAAAGCTGTTACTTGTCCTGTCTCTCTGTAATCCCATCTCCAACACAAATAGTCTACTCAAGCACACTATTAGGTTGACAGACACTTACATTTTGATGTGCTCTGTAGTATACAATCGTTCCCTGCTTGGATATACCTTTTACGAAGCAGATTTTGAACTGTCGCGGGCAGAGCACTAGCTTTTTTGCTGTAGCGGCCGGGTTGCTGCCTTTCTCAGCAGAGTGCTAAAGCCCTACCTGTTACACGCGCAAGTAATTCGAGGAGGCGCGAGTGACAAGTGTTGAGTTATTGGTGGGGACAATTCAGGATTCTTGGATACTGGTGGGGTCAGAACCTTGCGTCCACCCCCAAAACGACACGATGAAACCCAACCTCGAAAACCCTGTTGAAGTTAATGAACTGTAATGGACTGCAAGAAATCAACATGCACTGACTATCAACTTTATCTTCTGTCTATTTAATTGAAAATTACACCCAATACAGGAATGAACAAACAAAAAATCTCAACATTCTTTGACTTATTAAATTAAGATTTGAACAACACAAGGACAAAAGTATAAATTAACTGAAGATTTGAACATAATTATAAAACAATAAACTCTCAGGACATGAACACACTTACAGCAAACAATGAAAAATGTAGTGCGAGAGGACTATGCATCAGATAGTAATTGTTCACAATGTGGGCTGTAGCCTGTCAGCTTACTATAGGGAAACATCCCACAATCCTGTCATAGACTGGATTCTTATTCCTAAATCCCGAACGCCAATCGCCGGACCTTCTTGGTGGCAAAATCTTTTACGAGCTCTTTGAAATCAAGTGACAGAGCCAGCTTGCTTTCAATCGATAACATTGCAAGGCTGTTCAACCTCTCTTGCGACATGGTAGATCTTAAATAGCTCTTGATAAGTTTCAACTTACTAAATGATCTTTCACCACCAGCTACGGTAACTGGGAGCGTCAAGAAAATTCTGAGGGCAATGCAAACGTCTCCAAAAATGCTCTGGAGTTCCATCTTGTATATTGCATTCAGTAGATCAAGAGAGCTACAATCAGGGGGGAAAGTGGCAGAAAATATTTTATTGAGATGCCTTATCTCACTCTCAAACTGATCTGTGAGATCCTGTGAGTATTTCTCCCTCAGTGGCTGACACACAGAAGCCATGACACTGTCACTCAACTTCCCAATTTTAAGTATGGCAGCAAATTCTTCAACAATATTTGCTGTTGTTTGGAACCGAGTGTCCAAGTCACTTATGATCTGGTCCATGGCAGTGAGAAACACAGTGTTACGGAATGTTGTTTCTGGCCTATCCTCCTGACCTGTTCCTTCAGCAGTTTCATCATGAAACCTCTTCCTCCTCCTCTCACGGCAAAGTTCTTTTTTGAAATGAGGTGGAACCTCCATTTCCTTAGCTACCATTGATGCCTCAGACAGAATAGCATCCCATCCATTTCTGAGAGTCTGCATCTCATCTCTTAGTGCAGCAACATTACCTGCCTCCACCTCTATTGAGATTTTCCCTGACTGGAGTATCACATTTCTGTCATCAATAGATTGCAATACTTTCACCCAAATGGTGAGAAGGACAATGGCATCAAATGACATGAGGTAGTTCCTCAGACCAACAGCTTCAGATCTGGCCTCACCTGTGAGACTGCATGAGCTCAGTATGGTAGCAAGGGCTTCAATGACACCAGGTAGGTGCTTTGCTACAGGTTTCACAGCATCAATTCTCGCACTCCAGCGAGTGTCAGATAGCCTATGTACAGAGCAACCTGTTTTCTTTTTGTATATAGACCAACGAGATGGACTGGCACTTACAAATGTGTAGAGGCGGTTAATGTAACCAAAAAAGTTGGATACTTCAGGGCTCGATTCTGCAGCATGCACGCCTACCAGATTCAACGTGTGGGAGGCACAAGGTGAGAAAGTAGCAAGATTATTCTTTTTCAGTATTTGTGCTTGGACTCCCTTGATTTTCCCTGACATATTCGCCCCATTATCATACCCTTGCCCCCTGCAATCACTAATGTCTATCCCTAGATCCAGAAGCACACTCTCCATCATGCCTGCTATTTCACATCCTGTTTTTCCGTTGAAATCTTTGAATTCAATAAATCTTTCAGTGATCTCCCATTCGCCTGTGTCTTCATTATAATGTACATATCTTATGAGCACAACATTTTGCTCGGTGTGGGAAATGTCAGGCGTTGCATCACAAATGATTCCATAGTATATGGCATCCTCCCTTTCCGTCAGAATGGTTTTTAAAACCTTTCCCCCACACAATTCAATAAACTCGTTCTGGATGTCTGGGCTCAGATAATGAGTTAGCTGGCTTCCTTTTTTGGATGTCCTGATTTTGTCTAAGTGGTCTTTCAAGAGTGGATCATATCGTGACAAAAGTTCTAGCGTACCTACAAAATTTCCATTGTGGACATCGCCCAAAGCATGCGTTTTACCTCGGAAAGCTAAATTCCTCGTTGCCAAGTGCAGAGTGACATCAAGGAGTCTCTGCAAGATAGCTTTGTTTTTCTCAATTTCAGACTGTAGCTCTCTCTGCAACTGATGATCAACGCCACATGCAGTCATAACCGAACACTGTAGGTGTTTCCATCGCAAATAACAGTCCCTGTGATTCCTACTTGTTTCATGGCTTGGGAATTTATCATACATGCGACGCCACTCGACGTCACACATCTTGTATCCCTGGTCACTACTCAAAGCACTAAGAGAGGGTATTTTTTGCTCCTTGGAGAAAAGAACACATGGTATGCAGAACAGTGCATTTGCACTTTCACTGTGAATCAACCAGTCCCTTTTCACTTTTCCCCTACCCTTATCTGCTTTGGTGTATTTCAAGTAATCTGGAAATCTCTTTCCCTTTGAATCATGTGGAATTTCTTGATCTGTTTCTCGCATTGCTAATTTCTTTACAATAGTTGCCCTGTCCTTGTCACTCATCCTAGCTGGGAACAACCCTGGGTCAAGTGATAGCAGATCTTCTACCTCAGACACCACTACAGGTGGCTCAGTATCTGTGGCATCCTGTGTCGGAGCCTCACTTTGTCCCTGACATTGACTGTCCATAGCTGCTTCCTCCTCATCTGTGCTGCTTTCATGGTCCTCGACCTCTTCTTGTACTGGTACCTCTGCCTCTTCACCTCTGCTCTCCTCGTTGGCTGCCTTGCTCGAAGGCCCTGGCTCTAGAGTATCCATAGTGTACATAATTTATAAAATGCCCTATAATAGTAATAACACAGTACAGCTCGAGCTATCTCTTAATTGTTATAATAATAATAATAATAATAATAATAATAATAATAATAATAATAATAATAATAATAATAATAATAATAATAATAATCATTTGTATAGATATTTTTCAATTGCTCAAATCTAGCTATAGCTACTGTAACAACCTCAATTTAATGTGCCAGTGGTCAATGGTATTGCAATTACTGGAAGAACTAGAGTAACTAAATGTGAATATTACCTAAAGTTGTATTCAATGCATGGTAAGCATATTTAAAATCTGTTTGTTAACCCCAAGCCCTGCTGCTTTACCTCCCTCTCCTTCAACTGGGAACCGGCCTGAGGGAAGGGGTACTGATCCTGAAGCCGCATCTGTGCATTAGAGCAGATGTGATTAGCATGTAACATTATACAGGTTAGGTTAGCTAGCCATAGCAAAAGGGCATAGCTGCTGGATACAAATTCACTGGGCTCATCGACACTCATCTAATTTTTGATAGCAACAGGTAGCTAACGTCAGCCACAAAATGTTGGCTAAGCTGTTATGGGCTTCAAAACAAGTTCTGTGAATAAATACCTTTCTTGTGAAAATACTTGGTGACTATCTGTCGAACTCTTTTATTATTTTCCTCTTGCTGACGTTTTTTCTTTCGTTTCTGAGCTCCTGATTCATGAGCTGTAGAGGACATTTTCCTGTCAGTCTGTTCAAGCTGCAAGCTGCTGGTGCACTGCTGTGCCGCCTAGTTATAGTTGAAAGTGGGGGTGCAAGATTAGTAACTGGCAGGCAAGGGGTGGTTTGGAGTGGGTCAGGCACGACCACCTCCATGGCAAAATTGTTTTAATTTAATGAACACCTGTACGTGCAATTTCCTGCAATATAGAGCACAGAACTGTCTCAAAATCCTATGGGATCCTAAAGGATTCCTATAGGGTTCCAAAAACGTATAGAGATTCCTATAGCATTTTTTGACTAGGGATGTTATCCTAGGTCTCTTTCTCACTTCCTCTGCCTCCTCCCTGAGTCTGCACAGTCACCACATCATTCTACATTAAGGAGAGCAATACACTTATGAGTACACTGAACTGGTTTGAATACACAATCTTTATGCTACTCTGTAAAGAAAGGGAGAGAGGGGGGAATATATTATCCAAGTATTTGTGTCTTAATTTGTTATGTTATCCTACACTTTAAGCTGACTGATATTTCCATTACCTGTAACTCTTGTGTCTCTTTCTCTCCTTCTCTGCCTCCTCCCTGAGTCTGCACTGTCACCACCACATCATTCTACACAGGAGAGCAATACACGTATGAATACACTGAACTGGGTTGAATACATGATTTTTTATTTTTTCTGCCATGTTCTACCTGGTTGGCTGGCTGGCTACACACACACACACACACACACACACACACACACACACACACACACACACACACACACACACACACACACACACTTAATTCATTCTTCTTTTATTTTCATTTCAGGTAGTTGTACCTTAAGAGAATTGAAGGCTGGCATCTGTAAATGCAGATAGATATAAGTACTTTATTCTTATTTTATTATCATTATTTTCTTTCCAATGAAATGAAATCAGAAAATAAGTGGTATATGATGGAAAATATGAAAGTCAATGCTTGAAGGAAAATGGACTTCGGAAAAGTTTTTTATTTTGTATTTACTGTTCTGTAAAAGTCTTGTCGAATGCAATGTTTTATGTTTTGTGTGGACCCCAGGAAGACTAGTTGTTGTCATGCAACAGCTAATGGGGATCCTAATAAACTCAAACTCTAATGGGCTTCGATCTACCAGGTAGCTAGCTAGTCAAACACACACACTGGTTGATGTTACTAGCTAGCTAGCAAACGTCAGCTAACCGCTAGCTAACATAAAGAGTGACCTGTAATTCAATGCAGCGAAAATGAAGAGAAGGTGATGATTATAAATGTGTTTTATTGTATTGAGTGGTAGAAGTAAAGACATGTCTAACATATTCTTTGTTTGAACAACTTACTGAAAAGGTCTGCCACCAATGACAGACTGTTCGCGGTGATTTACACTCAGCCTACCTGCATCAGGACTGCTGTGGGTGGGAGGCAGTTGATCAAACCATTGTGAGCGAAATGCGGGGGGGGGGTCACAATCTTTGGAAACTTAAAAACTCGCTATTAAGTGTCTATAATCAGCACAAGTTCTTTCATTGCGTATTATTAATTCGATTGAAATTACACACTTATGTTTACAGTGATATATTGGGGGGGAAATGTCATATTTTTCATATGATCAAAAAGTGGGGGTGCAAAAGCACACGTTTGCTCCCCCAAGGTCAATTGTGGGGATGCACCTGCTCCGCTTGCTCCATTGCTCAGGCGCCCATACCATGCAATGAATGAAGGGAGGGGTGCTCATTCTGTCAAACAGAGTAACAAGCACCTGTTTGTTTCTTTTGGGACGTTTTTTTTTAATAAAGGCAATTATACTTTTGAGTCATTCACATTAACTTACTTTAGGATAATAATAAAACCATATTAATAAAAAGATAATAATAGTGTTCTCTGGGCCCCCCCCCCCCCCAGTGCTGGGCCCTTGGAATCATCCTAACCTCCCCCCCCCCAGCTACGCCCCTGACAGCCGGCACCGCCCTTTATTATTATATTGTCTAAACGGCATCATTTAAGTTGCGCTGACAGGCGACACAGAGGTCCCCAAGCCCCCACCCCCCGTTGACAGTTCACGAGCGCGTCCATAGTGTCTCCCGTTGTTGGGGCAGAATCTCTGCTCCGCGCCGTTCCTATATGAGCGGGTTCTCAAAAGAAGGAAAAATTCAAAGCAGCCAGGATAAGGGTTAAACAATAATCTGCTTTAATGGCGGGAACATACAAATACTTCACCGAATCTCAAAGCACTCTGCAGAGTACTCCGGGTTCTACCACCGTGTGAGACACGTCTCAGGAACGGCAAGTCAAAAACAAGAGCGCCGATCTTCAAAATGATCACAACATTTATACACAGAGTTCACTTCTGAGCGAGCTAGACAGTGAGTTGGCAGTATTCCATTGGTCGGTTTCCCTTCTGGGCGGGATCCCAAGTAGTAAGTCCGCAGTTGTTGATTCCATCGTTTGCTTCACAGTGTGTGTGTGTGTGTGTGTGTGTGTGTGTGTGTGTGTGTGTGTGTGTGTGTGTGTGTGTGTGTGTGTGTGTGTGTGTGTGTGTGTGTGTGTGTGTGTGTGTGTGTGTGTGTGTGTGTGTGTGTGTGTGTGTGTGTGTGTGTGTGTGTGTGTGTGTGTGTTTCTGTCCCTCTGCCCTTAGGCAGATCCCCCAATCAATGATTTGGAGTCATGACAGAGGACTCTTTGACAGGACACATACTCATTCCCCCTAAACATCTTCAACACATACAAACATCCTATCATGTATCTTATCACACAACAGTCACCTGTTTTTCTCTATGAAAGCCATATTTGTAAATATCCAAACGCCATCGTCCCATGACAGTCCCCGAATCACCCAACCAACATAAGCTAATTGTTCTTGTGGCTTAATGGCTTCCCTGAACTTCCCTTCACCCCAAAGTCAGCTTACTAGGAATGAATACATTTTATTGATAAGCTCAAAAGGACCTTTATCTCATTTACTGCTGGGTGACCCAAGTCTCAAGGCCTGCAGGATGTGTAGGAGATAAACATTAATTCTACAAGACTTTAACTGCCTTATATCTGAAAATGTATAAGGGAATTCCCCTGTTGACTGCAAGGACTATTGATAATTAACAGAAAGACCCTAGGGGCCTCTTCTTGGTATCTGCTAGGCAGAAGTCACTCAATACAGAAATCACAAGTTTAACACACATTCTATATAGGGTGACATTAAAATGAATATACCAGATTGAACTTTCCTGCCATAACACGTTACTTTAATACTTCAAATAAGTCAAATACTTCACCGTCCACCCACCACCCCGTCCACCCACTACCCCGTCCACCCAGTAAAAACATCCCCACTACACCACTGGTTGTAGTAGTACACCAACATGGATTAAACGTGTGTTTCTTTTTACCACAATTTTGGGGAAATTAATGGATAAAATGCACGGATTATTATTATTATTATTATTCTCTCTCCGATTGGGACACTAGGTCCACCGTTTCCCCGCAGCGAGGCTCCCCCTGTTGACAGTTTACGTGGGCTGCGCTGGGTGCAGTGGCGGACTGGCCATCGGGACGAATCCCGATGGGCCGGTACCGAAGTGGGCCGGTCCGATAAGTCACTAGCACATCCCCCACTCCCCCCGTTGACAATTTACTAGTGGTACCGAAGTGGGCCGGTCGAGAGTCCCGGGATGATTTTTAGTCCCAGTCCACCACTGGCTACATGACCGTATGATCACTCATATTGACGCACCTAATTCCTAAACTTCTAACAGATACAACATAAACCGATCCTTCAGCCTCATATGAGCTCTCAGACACGTTCAAAATTAAACTGTCATTGCTGTCCGAGCTTGCTGCTGTGTGCCCCATCGTGCGTTTACATGCAGATGCTGGGATCCTGAACGGTGCAGCTGCAGCGTTGTGCCCGCAATGACGTCACACATAATTTGGCGGGACTTGAAGAATCCCCGAGAAGATCTAGAAAATTGTCAACATTGAAGGGCAGATTAATGGTTATCAAAGTACAAATATCCAAAATCAGTTCAGAAACGGTTTTCAAGGGGACCTTATTTACTCAAATTGATGGGTTTGGATGATGGGGGAAACTCGTGTCACAGGCTCTTTAATGTTACAAGCAGAAGATGGTTCAGAGAGAGAGGCTGCAGCCTCCTCTCGCAGTGGCCGCAGTGCAGAAGAGACTCCACACACATTCGTCTTTCCCGCTTGCTGGTTGTTCGCTCCTCCTCTCTGGGGGCTGTGGTGATGTAGGGGACTTCCCCCCTCGTTCTTCTATGTCCGATATTGCGTTAAACAGAAGATTTCGACATTTTACATTCATTGCTTACTTTCACATGCCTTTTCTCCTCCTTATCTCTTTCATAACTTTATATGTAATACATGTTAACGGCGTCAATAGCCACTTTAATGATACTACTGGACGGTAGTCCCGGATGTCGTCATGAAGGATTTTCAGAATAAAAGCTTGGTATTAAGATTGTGAGAACTTCAGTTTTTTTCAGAATAAAATAGCATTTAAACTGATGGTATGTTCTAACTAAATTATGCCATAAAACATTGATTTTAATTTCTAACAATGGATATAAAACATTCATAGTTTATTGAATATTAAGATGCCCTCAGACGCTGTTTCCTGCAGATGACTCGTTTTTCCCCCCGGTATCGGGTGGGCGGTGTAGAACAGGTGGACTCTAGTGGACACATTGAAGCATTAAACATAGAATATTTTCTATAAGGAGTACAAAGGTACTATTCAGTAGATTAGTAATTCATCCTTGATAATTTCATAAAAGTATTAAAAAAATAATAAAATATGCCGTTTTTGCTCCGATTTTTGGATTATAAATAATTGTTTCAAAGCCACAGATACATTGTTAACCTATGGATCAACCGATTCAGACGCGTTTTTTCTCGTTTTAATGCCATTGAACACGTCTTTTGATCAGATTGACAGATACGGTGAGACGATCTCCCGTAAAAGCTCCGTAAAGGTACGTGTTGTGATGTCTGTGTTTGCTTCCCCTGTCGCGAGTTCGGATTGCTCAGTGATGATACTATACTTAAATAATCTGTGGAGTCTCAGCTTTAATCGGATATATTGTATGTGCAGTTTCGATAAGTAATAAGGGTATCTTTATTTTGCGTTCTGTGCTAAAGTGCGCATTTTTTCGCTTAGTGCTAATTCAGAGCCTTGGTATTACCCTTGTGCTTTGTTTTGGTAAAAATAGTTCATATTTTCAGTTAGCTGATATTCTTCCCGTTAATCTGGTGCTACACATTAATAGTTTCATAAATGTTAAGAAGTCCTGAGACACAGTCTCGAAAAAAAACGGTGGGGAGGGGGTCCACTGGGGGGACCGCCGTGCTTAAAGAGCAACTTGCAGGGTTTTTTTTTTCTACATTTATGTTTAAACTTGCTTGAAAATTACAATTAAAAAAGTGAATGTAGGATTTGATATGTTTTACGAGACATAAGGGCAGGAATTCAGAGGGAAAGGAGCAATTTTGAGCTCTGCTCTTAAAAACTGCTTTTTTTTAAGGTCATACGTCAAACGCGTCATATTACATCACAAAGGGGACACATCTCCGCTCTCTGACCGCGGGAATAGTTAGTAGTTGCGTTGAGCAGTTGTGTGGATTTGCATTGGGTAACGTTTATCAGGAAACCTTATTACATCTCTCTCCCCCCCTTCGCTGCTCTCCCTCCCCCCCTCCTTCCCTGCTCTCTCTCTCCCCTCCGGTACAGCACCGTAAAATAGTGTGGATTTGCATTAGGTAACGCGAGATACGGCTGATACTTGCACATTAGTTTCTGTTATGGATCAGTATAAACAGTCCTGCCAGTAATGTTACTATATCATTAATGCTACTTTAGTTATAGCCTGATATATGATAGCTAACTTTACAATGTTGTGATGTGACGTTAGCTAACATTCTGTAGCTAACACCGATCACTCACCAAGATAGCTGCCCCTTCCCTGCTCTCTCTCTCCCCTCCGGTACAGCTCCGAAGGTCGTGTGGAGTTGCATTAGGTAACGTTTATCAGCAAACCGTATTACATCTCTCTCCCCCCTTTCGCTGCTCTCTCTCTCCCCTCCGGTACAACACCGTAACATAGTGTGGATTTGCATTAGGTAACGCGAGATACGGCTGATACTTGCGCATTAGTTTCTGTTATGGATCAGTATCAACAGTCCTGCCAGTAACGTTACTATATTATCAATGCTACTTTAGTTATAGCCTGATATATGATAGCTAACTTTACAATGTTGTGATGTGACGTTAGCTTACATTCTGTAGCTAACGCTGATCACTCACCAAGATAGCTGCCCAGTTCTCCACTGGTTCTCCTCACACCACAGCTCAATTTCTCTCCGATGACCATTATTTCTTCTAATCCTTGGCTGTGTTAACTGTGTTCGTTATTCTCCCGACCAGGAGAGAAGCTTTAAAAGGAGACTAAATGGAGTCTCTGTGAAAGTTCAATTGGTACTTTGATTAAAAAAGGCGCGGGTTGGTCACAAGCATGATATTGTTCAGTCAGACAAACAGCTGTGATCTGGCTCTCCTGAGGGAAGAGAAGAGAATGGATCTCTTCTCCGGTGCTGTTATATATCCTCTGCTTGCTCCTCCCCGCAAGCCGGCTCGCCTCGTCTCCAATGTCCGTTATTGCATTTAAACAGAGGATAGCCTTCTTTTCACATTCAATATATGCTTAACACGCCGTTTCTCCTCATATTCTCTTTCATCACTTTTCATTTAACACATTCTAAACGCTGTAATCAATACTCTAAACAATACTTCTCGGCTCGTTTGGTTTCCGGTCATTCCGGATGTTGTCACATGCTACTCTCGTCTGTAAACAATAATGTATTCAAATAAACTGTACCTTCATTTAATATTCAGCATGGTAGTATCTCGACATCTATAGTTGTAGTGTTAAATCAGTAGCTTCGGTTTGCACCACTCCATATCATTTCGCTACTAAATTCACCTCTTCAGGAAATCGTATATTAGCCACATGCTAAATGCTAACCGTAGATGAAGGATTTTCAGAATAAAAGCTTAACTGCTTGTGCACAAGAATTTCTGGTTTTTCAGTATAAAAGAGCATTAAAACTGACGGCATGTTTAAACTACATTTCCCCATTAAAACATTGATTTTAATTTCTAACAGTCCCTCCTTACACACCTAAAAGGTGTGTATAATACTGAAATCAATGAGTTCTTCATCTGAACTTTGCATATTACATATCTCATATTAACAAACATACAATCAAATGGAATGGTTTTACAGCCGGCTTTACAAAAATACAAAATAAATTCTTGTCTGTGTTCAAACATAAAAGTTTTCCCTTGTGCATAACTTCTAGTGTTTACATTCAATATCATTCTTCAAAATAGCAGCAATGGCTTGGTATCAGAACATTTCTTCGTCCCTCCTTTCACAGAAACCGTTCTCATACGACGCTCAGTGTTAAGGCACTTGTTTTTACAAAGTGAAAAGAAACGAACCATTTTAGAATAGCAATGATTTTTACAACATGAGATCCACCATATTAGAATAGTATAAAGTAAACAAAGAATAAAATAAAATATCTTGGATTGGCAAAGTAAATTGAAAAATAAAAATAAACTATCTTGGAACAGTGTAAAGTAAATTGAAATGGATTCACTCCATTTTAGCATTTTATTTTGCTCACTTCTTCACATGATTTCATAATGTAAAGAATCACATCAGCTGGACATTCATTGATCAATCTCATCTCCGAACATCCATATCATTTAAACTAACTCATCATTATCATCAACATCTGAATACGGGGGTTGGTCGTCTTGTTCTGCTAGCATTTGTAATTATCTCCTCATGAGAAATTTACCCTCCCTCCTTTCATACCATTTAAGGTATGAAAGTAATATGTTCTCTAGAAGGGGCCGTCGTGATCAATCGGTACGTTCTACTCTGGGGTACGGCATTCTAGACAGTCATTTCTGGGAGAAGATTTTGGTCAGTTACAACAGTTGTAGAGTTTCATCACTTAAAAGTTCCTTCTCATTACCTTTGGGTGGTCTGTTCTAATGCAGTGATAAAGTCCCTGAAATGGTGTGAGAACCAGTGGAATATCAATAACTCATTATACTAATTTATTTGCAATTCTTGTCTACTTAAATAGCTATGCTAACCCCTTTAACAGTGTGTGGAACCTTGGGTGCTAGAGCATGTGATAATTACTTCCTCCTTTAAGGACTTTAAAACAGAAGTCATTTCATTAATGGTTTGCAGTTCAATTCAGGAATTTACACCTATGGCAGATATGTTTCTCCTTTAAATAACATCTCTAAAAGTCAGGTCATCACTGATTGAATGGATGACCTTTAGGAACTGGTGGCGCTTGTCTTTTAAAACTCATACTCTGGTGCCGTGCGCTCCCTCTGAAGCTGCAAGTAAGATTTAAAACATCTGCAGGGTGGATCGAGCGACCCCTTCTCCCTGAACGATATTTGTTGTAAAATATGCACCATCACAATGAGTGATCCAAGGCCCCCCATGTATTACTCCCAATTATATTAGTTTTTTTTAAATTAAAATGTGCAATCTCTCTTTTGTCTTTTTAAAACTCTACATCTTGGACAAAAAACAACTGTTATTTCCACCTTAATCTTCCCTCCTGAGGTAATAACCATGCTACAATGGAGATATCAATACTCTAGATTGGAATACTATCTTTGGCTTGGTACTAGCTCTACCTTTAACATTTTCCATACAAATAAAGATTTGTCTGCTTTTATAGAGTGGTTACTAAAACCATCCCTTTAAACTGTAGGTCTATACTGTAACAAATTAAATCTTACCCAAATTCACACATGAATAAAAAAAACTCTTAAAGAATAATTTGTTCATATGATGAAAAGATTGAATAATATGTTCTACCCTCAGTGTGTTTTTAGGGTTATTTAATAGTTTCCTCTTTCTTACTTTATAAATTCACCAATTGATTAATTCATGGCTAATAAATCTTTTTCTTTACGTATTTCTCGTTGGTGAATAAGTGTGTTTATGTGTAAACTCACTCACTCCCGTTTTCCTTCTCTCCCCCTCTGGTTGTCAAGCCACGACCCCCTCCCGTTCTGCCGGACCATGCCAACTCCTCCGGCCTGTCTTCTCCTCCGTCCACCTTCTCCTCAGTCCATCTGCGCTTGGATCCTTCCGCTGTAACTCTTTTCAGTGTCCCATCTGCTTTGCTTTTCATCTCCTCCTTTACAGTCTCTACTTTGTTGCATGGAGGGCGTATTCCGCTCTCATGTCCCACACTCTGCTCTTGTGTCCAAATCTTATGGCTCAGCTTGGAACTTCATGTCCTGTGGGGGACCGATGAGAGTGTGCCTTTTTATGTCACCTGTAGTTCTGGATGCCTCAGGTGGAGATGGTTCAGCTCTGCTTCTCTGTCTG
The DNA here is from genome assembly GCF_949606895.1 of Notothenia rossii. Taxonomy (NCBI): domain Eukaryota; kingdom Metazoa; phylum Chordata; class Actinopteri; order Perciformes; family Nototheniidae; genus Notothenia; species Notothenia rossii. The sequence goes on along the minus strand of NC_136903.1, from coordinate 56,103,605 downwards.
TTCGATGGAGGAGGAGGAGTCTTCCGTGGTGAGGTCTTTTGTCTGCTTGGAAGTTGGGGTCGTAGCGTTCTGACAGGCAGAGAGATAGAGAGAGAGAGATCTCGGGACGCATTATCTATAGTTAATTCTAACACACTGAGGTAAAATAAATCCAATCTTTCCCACTCCATTTTCCTAACCATACTATCTTTCTTTGATGTTAAATGTCATCTAAGCCCAGTTAATGTCTTCTAATAATTGTACCATATCCCTAAAGATTGTTTTCACCCACCGTAACATGTTTACTCCAATTAACTCTTTCAGGAAACCACTTTCTTTCATACATTTAAATACCTAGTTGCTTCAAGCACCACATATTTCACACGCTATAAAGGAACGTCTCCATATTTTCTCCATCACTTTAAATCTCACTGTTATTTAGAACATAAGTAACTTTGGTGACTGGACATATCTGCAATGTCGCCACTGTCTGCTAGGAAATTTTGTTCATAGAGTTTGTACGTACAAAGCTGTACTTTTGGGTTAGTAGCCTGTTTCAACTGTAATCATTTTCAATAATTCTACTCAGGTCACCGGTCGGTTGTTCATAGCTTAACAGGGGGTGTTTCTGGTACAGACTAAAACATGGATCCAGTGTATTTAGAGATTCCCCTAATCTGTAAATCCCCATCACTTACATATCCCGATCACTTAAACCCATCTCATCATTTGATACAAGAACTGCATATAGGGGGTGAATCATCTTGATTATAACCACCTCTTGTTTGGGAACGAGTATTTCTAACTCCTCCTCTTGTTGCTCAGCTGACCTTTTGGCTCTGGGGATAAGTGAAAGTCTCTGAAACACAGCTGGAGTCTTGTTAGTGATGTGGGCATTCTCTATGAGTGAACTAATGGTTCCATGTCTTACTTGATATTGTACTCCCCATCCAACCAACAAGGTGCCAAGTGTAATGAGCACAATCAACAATGCTATTCTGACTCTTATCCCTAGGGGACCCCACAATTGGTTTGGCTTTGTTCTTGACATCATCTCTATTTTATCCCTGGTTGTGTCCGTTACAGAATTTAAATAATGAATCCAAAAATAACATACAAAAAATTGGACTCTTTTTCAGATGTAAAACAAAAAAATAGGTTTTCACATTAATGTACAATCTATACAAATCTATAGACAATTTGTCTTTTGAGCTGTTTCTATCTTCATCTTATTTCTATTTATTGTTTTGTTCCAGCTCTGCCAAATCAGTCCTAACTCCCAATAATGTTCTGGAAGTCGCCAGTGAAGGGTGACAATGTGTGAGGTGGTGTCAATTTGCTCCTTTTTCTTTACCTTTAAACCGGAGCGCGTGTGAAGTTTGTTACAACCTTTCACGCTTCCGTCCACCGGGGATGAGCCCACTGTCTTTTGTGAACCTTCACCCTCACCCAATCACCTGGCCGAACAGGAGTCTCTTCTGGTGTCTCGTCTGGTATCTCTGTAGCTTTCCTAGCCTGCTGTGTAGACAAAACTTGCATAATATTACTCAGAGTTCTGACATATTCATCCACTTCTATTTGTCTAATATCTAAAACTGGACCGCTCCCTCCTTGGAGAAGGCCCAAGCTTCGGCATACTTCTTGTTGTTATGAGACCTATTGTTGACTACATGTTATTATTTATTAACTACAACGTCACCGAATCAACATATCTGTATAATCATGACACTCCCTCCTTTGAGCATAACATGCTCAATTAATATTGCAATGATTACCCTATTATGAACAGGACATGTAAAACCCATAACGTTGCATTAAATAAATATAAATTCTCCGTGTACCCACAAGGCGTACAAAAATATCATATGATGTATGGCTTTCTGATGGCATAAATGCATATTCACAAAACATTTCCCATTAGCACTTCTAATAGTTTACTTGTTTCAATAATGGCTTTTGTCATGGTATTATGCATCATCGTTGCTGTGAAAAACAATACCCCTGGTGTCGCTAATGCGTCTCAATAACTCTAGGATTAGAGGATTGGTTGACACTGCTGAAATAACATATGATAAAATAATCATTCTCCAAACTGGAGGGAAAATATGAACTATTCTCACAGAGGGTGACCCGCATGAAGGGCTGGTGCCCCTCACTCAAATGAGATATTGCCTTACGCACTACACTATAAATCAGTAAAGTTACTCAAGAATAAATAAATAAAGACTGATTCTTGAAACTGTTGTAAAAACCCTACAACTTCTTCATCAGTGTTATGTTATTTAATCTGCGGCTCATGCCTTAAAACAGATACTTCAGACCGATTATAAAATTGTGTTTATGAGAAAAATGTAATCTGACTCCATAAATCAAATAATTGTTTGATTAAAAACTCCACTTCTGGCTAAGAATAAATGAAGTTCCCCTTTAAACACAGCCCCGGTCTTCTGACGGGGTCTATCTATGTACTGGCTGGAAAATGTTGGGCCAGTCTCTGTCGCTCCGTCACAGTTCTCCCACTAACAGTCACTCTCTAGTTCTGCTGGGTTCTTGTTGACTTCTTCACTGGTTTGAGACAAGCGACCCTATCGGACACCTCCCTTTGTAGCCAGACTTCACCACAGCAGAATCGAGTTTCTGTTTTCAGGTCTGGACAGCTTCACGTCAGGTGTATCGCCGCCCCTTGCATATTTTGGGTGGAAGTCCGTCTTCTTGACCTCACTAGTTGTGTGGACACAATAGTTTTCTGTGTGGGGGAACAACATCACTTGTAATCTGTATCCTTCTCATAATTACAAAAATAGTCTGCTAAATGTTCTACTCTGCTACTTCTAATTGGTGGATGCTCTGTGTAAATGCAAATTCAAAGCAAAAAGAGCAAATTGAATTTGCATTTCATGAAATGGCGATTGCCCTGTCTTTGTTTTTCCACATGTGGGGTGTAAACAAGATGGCACCCGATTATTTCGCACTCTGACCTGTAGACAAAGAGATTTGTCCATGCGGCTCTCAGGTGGGAGTTTAAACAATGGCGAGGTGATCTTTAAACGAACCGTAACAAAGTAAACCACTGGTGTGGTATTATAAACCCTGAAATACAAGCCAAAACAACACTTAGTTTAAAATAACAACATTTCTATCTAGTTTACTATGAAAAAATGGGCTACTATGAAAAAATGGGCTTTATCTTATTGATATCATCACTTAAAGTTAGGAACCCTTACGCACTAGCTATAAACCTGTTCACGTAATATTTGACTTTATAGTCGACTGTGGGCTTTATCTTATTGATATCATCACTTAAAGTTAGGAACCCTTACGCACTAGCTATAAACCTGTTCACGTAATATTTGACTTTATAGTCGACTATGGTTAACTGTTGCTATTTGGACACGCCAAACCGGGACTAATATGGAGACCTATCAGCCACTGATAATAGACCGTCGTCTTATTACTGCACTGCTGTTGTAATTCCGATTACCGTAACCCACCCGCAATATCTTTTTTAAACAGAACAATTTTAACCACTGATAAAGGCTTAGACCTTAACCAAGCCTTTCTTGAAAAGGACTTTCTTTAAAGCACTGACTTCGGTCTTAACCCTGAGTTGATTCACTATGCCCCGCTGGTTTTCACTTACTCGGCCCTTAACCGATTCGCTATGTCTCCAGATCTTAACAAAAAATCGTCAAATGGGCTATATACCCTTACGTCATAGGCTAAATAACTATTAACGTAACAAGAGACACCTATGTGAAAGCATCAAGGCACCTATCCGAAGTACAATGTCCACACACTATATATTTAAAATTCAACACCCACACGTGGTTAATAGCATGCAGGGTTAATGGAACAAAAGAAAGTGTGAACTCACCCTGCTTGTGACAAAACAACGCCTCGTGGTTTTAGAGTGATTATTTTATCAATTTGGGTTGTTTTAACATTAAAATGCACAGCTATTTTCAGGATCAGCCGGCTGCCGTCAAACACACAAATCTAACTTTGCCTAGTTTAACTAGTGAAGAATCTTTGTCATAACAGGCATCTTCTTACCGATTGATTTGAGCTCTTGTGTGTCAAATGGCTCCAAGCGTCTCCAGGAAACAGCCGGTTGGTTTTCTCTCCTCGGTCAGCGAGATCACGTCAGGGAACTCACCAGATTGTTAACTGTGTTCGTTATTCTCCCGACCAGGAGAGAAGCTTTAAAAGGAGACTAAATGGAGTCTCTGTGAAAGTTCAATTGGTACTTTAATTAAAAAAGGCGCGGGTTGGTCACAAGCATGATATTGTTCAGTCAGACAAACAGCTGTGATCTGGCTCTCCTGAGGGAAGAGAAGAGAATGGATCTCTCCTCCGGTGCTGTTATATATCCTCTGCTGGCTCCTCCCCGCAAGCCGGCTCGCCTCGTCTCCAATGTCCGTTATTGCATTTAAACAGAGGATAGGTTCTTTTCACATTCAATATATGCTTAACACGCCTTTTCTCCTCATATTCTCTTTCATCACTTTTCATTTAACACATTCTAAACGCTGTAATCAATACTCTAAACAATACTTCTCGGCTGGTTTGGTTTCCGGTCATTCCGGATGTTGTCACATGCTACTCTCGTCTGTAAACAATAATGTATTCAAATAAACTGTACCTTCATTTAATATTCAGCATGGTAGTATCTCGACATCTATAGTTGTAGTGTTAAATCAGTAGCTTCGGTTTGCACCACTCCATATCATTTCGCTACTAAATTCACCTCTTCAGGAAATCGTATATTAGCCACATGCTAAATGCTAACCGTAGATGAAGGATTTTCAGAATAAAAGCTTAACTGCTTGTGCACAAGAATTTCTGGTTTTTCAGTATAAAAGAGCATTAAAACTGACGGCATGTTTAAACTACATTTCCCCATTAAAACATTGATTTTAATTTCTAACAGCTGCTCCTGGTCTCTTGGACGCCTAGCAGGCTCATAAATATAAGGTTGTGGTCCGTCATATCCATTCTAATATACATGTTCAACTTCTTCTGTGTCTTCTGTGTCGAAACTAGCATTGGGATCCATCTTTATTAATACGTTACACCGGCCGCTCTCCCGCTTGTTTCCCCTTTGTTACGTCACATGCGGGAGGTCACGTGGGGAGGCTTTCTTGATGCGGAAGTAAACATGTCTTACAAAAACGACACCAGATGTCACTGTAGTGTATATTTATGTATATTTTTTTGAAAATCTAGTGTATACATAATTTTCCTACACATTGTTGGGGCAGAACCTCTGCTCCGCGCCGTTCCTATATGAGCGGGTTCTCAAAAGAAGGAAAAATTCAAAGCAACCAGGATAAGGGTTAAACAATAATCTGTTTTAATGGTAAAACATACAATACATGACCTAATCACCTAATCACGAAGCACTCTGCAACAGCAGCTTCAAAATGCAGAATGCTCTGGGCCCAAGTTCTACCACCGCGTGAGACACGTCTCAGGAACGGCCAGTCAAAAAACAAGAGCGCCGAGCCTCAAAATCGTCACAACATTTATACACAGGTGGGGAGGAGTTGTATCGCTTGCTCCTCCCTAGTTATTTGTTATTGGCGAGTTCACTACTGAGCGAGCTAGCCAGTGAGTTGGCAGTGTTCCATTGGTCGGTTTCACTTCTGGGCGGGACCCCAGGCAGTGAGTCAGCAGTTTGTCGATTCCATCTGTTGCTTCTTACCGTGTATGTGTGTGTGTGTGTGTGTGTTTGTCCCTCTGCCCTTAGGCAGATCCCCCAATCAATGATTTGGAGTCATAACAGAGGACTCTTTGACAGAACGCACACACATTATATCATACAAAGGACACATGTTTTTCTCTATGAAAGCCACAATTCATATGTTTTAAACGTCCTGGTCTCATGACATCCATGGGATTAGCTAACTAACTAAGGTTCACTGTTTTCATAACCTAAGGCCATCTCTGAACTTCCCTTTTACTCCAAAATTAGCCTTCTGGAACGAACACATTTAAAAATGAGAACAAAGGACTATGGTCTCTCTAACTTGTGTGACCTAATTCTCAAAGTCTTTTTTTGGGGTCTATAGGAAATGAATCATTAATTTAACAAGACTTTAACTGCATTATATTTGAGGAAAACCCCCTTTGGCTTAATCAATAATAGTTTTAGCAATTAACCGAGGAAGCCAGAGACTCAGGGCCTCTTCAGAGGTCTGGGAACTGCAAAGCAGATGTCAAAGGGTCATTTGTATTATACCTAACCACAGATAGCCAAAAAAAACACTCTTTTGATTACACATAAAAGTGGAAGAAAAGACTATTGCGCTATATTTAAAAGAGAAAAAATGTACTTTGTCCCTTCAAATTTAACACACACGAATATATGAGGTGACATTAAAATAAATATATCACAACATTTATTTACAGGTGTCTTTAACCTGGAAGTTGCTCTTTAAGTAATATTTAGCATACATACAATATTTTGAACTGCTGACTAGTTCACTTTACTTTAGCTCCTGTCCCCAGCAACCTTTGCTTGCCATAATTGTGTTGATACTAGTAAAGTCTCCCTGGTCCTTGGCATCATTCACTTGATAACAAATCAACAACATAACATGTATGTCTTTATACAGTATGACTTGTATGAATACAAGTTGTCAATATCAAGCAGATAACTTACACTCCTGTTGCTCCTGACCATCTCTGTGGTGTTCTGAAAATGCAGTGGCCATTCCAACTTGTGAAGGAGGAGCTGTTGAAATTAAATAATATTAGTTTTTAGTAGATATCTCCAGATAACCACATAAAAGAACAAGAACATAATGATTCTGAGAAATGTTTCACCTAATGATATCCTCCCATTGACATCAAGCTGTATTTCCATATCTGCTGGGATGATTTTTCTCTATTGCTCTTTAGCTTTGTTGTTTTTTGTCACATTGTATTGGTGTAGTATATTTCTTTGCAGAAATATGTGTGTTAAGGGTGTTGTCATGTTCAAAAAGTAATTGTTTTTCCTCATTCCTGAGAACAGCTGTTCCGCACCTTGACTGTTTATGCGCCCCGCCAGCTCTGGCACAAGCTCTATCCTTCTGAGAACATTGCTTTCATCAGTGTTTGATGTGTTTCTGGTCAAAGAAAAATGAACACAAACAAAATAGTTAGGCAATAGGCAGGAATAAAATAAGCTCCATATACATTTATTTTGTAAAAATCGAATTGAAATATAGGTTATGCAAAGTATAGTTATCAGTATTTCTCAAGTAGTGCATAAATAATATAAAGACTTTCCTAAAGTTTTCAGGTCTTTGCTGATACAGCAATCCTACTATTTTTAAGCAACACAAATGTAGTTTGTAGTTATAATTAATATTTATTAAATGTAGTTTCTGCATCAGTAGGACATGCATGTCCTAGTAGCGACAGCGCACATTTGACAGCAAATAAGTGAGACTTAAAATCAACACATTTTAAACCGCAGCAAAAACAAATAGTTAATTTTTTCAGGGTTACTTACCTCCATCTTAATCTGACGCTATGATTAAGGCCCAATCCCAAACCACTCCCTCGACCCTACCCCTCCGTGATGAAGTGAACTCCGTCTGTAGCCACACTCGCAGCTCAACGAGGCTCCCTCCTGTCAGATGGAGGGAGTAAATACAGCGGCAAACTTTGGGACGGCCACCCCTCTCTCCGGCAGAAACAGGAAATGCCGTAACTGTATGTAACAACGGTTACAAATCAGCATCTGAGACAAAAAGTTTAAATTAATAACTAAAATAAAACTCCAAACATCTTTCATTGTGTTTCAAAGCTCTTTTAGTTTTAAACCTGCTGTTTATAAGCTTCTTAGTTTTTGCAACTGTCTGTAAATATACACAACTTTATAATAAAATGCACACATTTACCTTTTTCTAGACTAAACACAGGTAGGACCCTAAGTTAAAAACATATGAGGTTATCATGAGGTTGTTAACATCGCAATTTATCAGTGGATGTTTGCCGGAACTACTTGTTAACAGCTTGTTTCCTGACGGACACACACAGCGTGACTCCGGTCAGGTAGAGACCGGTCTCAAGTCAGCACCGCTGCAGACTCACTGTTTGAGGGCTTGGTAGCCCACTCCCCCTCCACACCGCTCCACACTCGTTGCTTCGGAACAGCCCTCAATATGGCAGACCCTCCGCGTGAACGCGCAAACGGATGGGTAGGGTGTAGGGGACGGTTTGGGAATGGGCCTAACAGTACATAACTGCTACACCGGAAACAGGATGCAACGCGTCATCTGTGAAGCTCGTCACGTGCCTCAAAGGTTGAGAAGGAGGGGCCGTCCCATCACGTGCCTCAAAGGTTGAGAAGGAGGGGTGTTGAAGCTCCGCCCATTTTGAGTTCCCGCCCATCTTGAGGTACTGCGCACTGCAGTGAGGGGCTTCTCTATCATTTGGCTCGGCTAACCAAGAAGAGCCGGCTCTTTCGGCTCCCAAACGGCTCTTCAGTTTACCACATATTATACCTTTTAATTAAATCAAATGTAGCCCTGTTTTGACTAATGAATGATGTATATGTGTACACATATATCACTTAAATTATTCAATACATCCTTTGTACTGAAGTATTCAAAAGTAAAAATTACATGTTTAATATAAATGATTTGCTGTGGCCAAATGTTTTCATTGCATTTACAGACCCTTGTAACTCTCTGATACCACCCCATGAATGCACTGACTTGCTTGTAGAACCACGCTACACAAAACAGACAGCAACACCTATAAAAACTATTTTAAAAAAGGGGCTACTGTATTGACATTTTAAAATTATAGTTAAAGAAAAGGCCCTGACAAAACAGCAGGGCTCTATTTCAGTAACTATAATCTTTGCTGAGCCTAAGGATAATCATAAATAAATAACATAGTGAAAATAAATATATTGCAATGCTCAAAACAGCAACATCTAACCATCTCTAATCCTTGGATATTACATGTCACCTGCATGCATGCACGGACCAGCTGTAGGGCGGAGATCATCATCATCATCATCATCATCATCATCATCATCATCATCATCATCATCATCATCATCATCATCATCATTCTGTCTTGTATTACTTAAAGTGGACCTATCATGCTATATTTAAACAATATATTGTACGGCCATACCTATATAAAGTATATAGATATAGATATATATTTTTTAAATACCAAAAATTTCCTGCATTTTAGCCATGCCTTATTTCGCTCTATTTGCTCTTTCCAGCGCTGTTTTGCAGGGGGCTGATTCTGTGAGCTGCAGCTGACCACGCCCCCCTGCAGGAGAGGGGAGCGTGCTCTGAGATCAGCTGCTGGGCTCTCAGAAGAGGGGGACAAAAAGAGATCTCCGTCCTCCGTGCTTTATTGTTATAGGAGTAAGAAGAGAAGTAATGGGGAAGAAAGCCTCCTTTTTACGCAGCGGTCCAGACATAGACATCAAACGGCGACACATATTCAGTTGCCAGTTCCTTTGGCATTAGGGCAGGGACATCTAGATACTTTCCAAGGTTTGACATAATGAATTGTGCTACTTTTAAAGCAAGCAACAATGTTTTCAAATCGGTAATCAAAAAGCTCCTCAAAAACACTATCGAAGCAGTTCCTGTTAGTTCAAACAGTAACAGACTATTTTTCTTAGCGGATGCATGTCAATTTAAATAAATACATACAACTATTTTTTAAATCAATAAAATCATTTTCTAAATCCATAAAAGCATTTCAATTAATATTGGGAGTCATGTCGTTACTTTGTTGAGAATGTGGCCATGTAATAAGCGGCATAATGTGCACATTGCATAATGTGCCTTCATACCGATCTAGATCCCTCCGCAAAAAAAATAAAAAACGGCTTGTTCGCGGGCGCGAGCCGGCTCCCATCGTTCACTTAAAAGAGTTCGCAACCGACACATCACTAATGCACAAATAACTTAGTTTGAACTCTAATCTTGGATTTGTAAGTTTTGCCTTCTGAATTCATTAAATGACACACACTTTACACAAGCAACATAATAAAGATATTCGAGATAACTACTTTAATGTAGTAAGCAACTCAATAAAATATTTTTTGTTGAATTTACAAACAAATTATTTTCAGGCAAACAATTTTAAGTTTTCGTTTTTACAGTGTAGGGGCTGAATATAATCAGCCCTAACTATAAGCTTTATCAAAAAGGAAGGTCTTAAGCGCACACTTAAAAACGGATAGGGTGTCTGCCACCCGAACACAAACTGGAAGCTGATAAGAAAAGGCTCTGGCTCCCATTGTACTTTTAAAGACTCTAGGAACAACCAACAACCAGTGGCGGCCGGTCCATAGGGGCTCTAGGGGCGCCGCCCCCCTCTTCCCACATGTTTGATTGTCATTAAAAATTAAAAATTCATTAAAAAAAATATTTCCAAAAAATATATATTTTTTATTTTTATTTTTATTTTTAAAGAACAAGGTAAATATTATATAGTTGGTATCAGTAAAATGTATAATCTACAATAAAATCTTGTTTAAAATTGTTTTACGATGTCTAAAGTTACTTATAAGTCACATGTTTCCTGCCTGGCCGCAGCGTGTATCATTACCCTCTCTCGTCCGGGCGGTAGAAAAGAGCCCTCAGCCAGAGCAGCTGCAACCAACAAGCTGACTGTTGCTATCTGTAAACTATGCCGCCGAAACATAATTTCAGCCAATCAGCGTCGTCAGATCTGATGCTCAAAGGGCGCCCTTTCAGCGCCCTGGCCTGTGTGTCTGTTTAGACTCGTATCCAAGGTGACGCTACAGTAGTAGATGGCTGCGTCTGCAGTTGTAGACTCCGGTGCTAGTGGATCGCCGGAGCTGTAGATTAACATTTGCATGCTTATTGTAGTTGTAAGGGCAAGGCCTGTGGCACCATGGAGCATATGTGTGGGCTGGACCTGTATTTGACAGGAAAGGAGTGATCAGAGGGTCGAGTTGTCGATTCTTGTTCAGTTTTCATCTTCCTCACCCTCTCAGACTTTGAGTTGCGCGCGCTGCTAAAGAGACGCGCTACCATGGAAACCAAACAATGGTGTACCTGTATTAAAGTCCGAGCGGAAACAGTCGTGAGTAAATCTGATTTTGTCAGAAATCGGGAGAAATGCGGGTGCCTCCCGCGAAAATCGGGAGGGTTGGCAAGTATGACACACACACACACACAATGTTCGTATTTAGTCTCCTGATTTTAAATGCCCTAGTATGGTTTTGTCACCATTTCCATAGCCCCACCAAACATATTTTCCACCAGCCGCCACTGCCAACAACCTTGCATTCTTGGAACGCAATGCCCTACTACAGGGCTCTCCAACACGTTGGGCAGCTTTTCAGTAGCTCGCCATTCAATTATCGATTATAGCGCATGAGGTTGCTTCTTGATTTTTCGGCCGCGGCTGGACGACAACGTTTTTTTATTTTAGGATTGTTCTGTCACACGAATATCAAATTGGTCCGTGACGCAGTGGTCAAGGAACAGACGTGACTGCGGCACAGCAACACCACACACAGAGCAGTCTGCTTTCTCCAGCAACACCAGTCCAGAACCAACAGCAGAATGATCCGCTCTGAATCAGGCCCTGTCGCTACGTCACAGAGACCAACCCTGTCTCCTAAAAATTACGTTCCCACAGAACAAAACTGCATTCTCAATTACGTTTAGCTAGAAACTTATTTTCTCCCACGTTACGTTCGTTATGAACGTATCTCAAATACGTTTATTTTCTACATATCTTCTAGAAACGTATTATCTCCCACGTTACGTTTGTTATGAACGTACATTCTAAGAAAAATCTGTAAAATGATGGCCAATGTGGTGTCAAATGTTACTGTTTAACATTACATTACATTACATTGCATTTAGCTGACGCTTTTATCCAAAGCGACTTACAATAAGTGCATTCGACCAGGAAGATACAACCTTTAAGAAAACAGAATCATATAAGTACATCAGGTTTCATAGAGCCAAACATTTCAAGTGCTACTCAACTGGCATTTAGAAAGCCAGCCCTTTATTAGTATATAAGTGCTTTGTTAGTAATTCTATCGCTCGAAGTGGAGTCTAAAGAGATGAGTTTTCAGTTTGCGTCGGAAGATGTGTAAGCTATCTGCTGTCCTGATTTCAATGGGGAGCTCATTCCACCATTTTGGAGCCAGGATAGCAAACCCACGTGTTTTTGCTGACGGGAACTTGGGTCCCCCTCGCAGTGCGGGTGCAGCGAGCTGTTTGGCTGATGCAGAGCGGAGTGCACGTGCTGGGGTGTACGGTTTAACCATGTCCTGGATGTAGGAAGGGCCAGATCCATTCACAGCATGGTACGCAAGTACCAGTGTCTTGAAGTGGATTCTAGCAGTTACTGGAAGCCAGTGAAGGGAGCGGAGGAGCGGTGTGGTGTGGGAGAATTTGGGAAGGTTGAAGACCAGACGAGCCGCTGCATTCTGGATGAGCTGCAGAGGTCGGATGGCACATGCAGGTAGACCAGCCAGGAGGGAGTTGCAGTAGTCTAGGCGTGAGATGACGAGAGCCTGGACCAGAATCTGCGCTGATGTCTGGGTCAGCTGGGGACGTATCCTCCTGATGTTGTAAAGCGTGTATCTGCAGCAGCGGGTTGTAGCAGCGATGTTTGCAGTGAAGGACAATTTGTTATCTAGGACCACACCCAGATTCCTTGCAGTCTGAGTCGGGGAAACAACAGAGGTGCCGATGTTGATTGTTAGGTCAAGAGTGGGACAATCTTTTCCCGGAAGGAAGAGCAGTTCAGTCTTGTTAAGGTTGAGCTTGAGGTGATGAGCAGACATCCACCGAGAGATGTCTGCTAGGCAAGCAGAGATGCGTGCGACGACCTGGGTCTCTGAGCGGGGAAAGGACAGAATTAGTTGGGTGTCGTCAGCGTAGCAGTGGTATGAAAAACCATGCGGGCTAATGACAGACCCGAGCGAGTTTGTGTACAGGGAGAAGAGGAGGGGACCAAGAACCGAGCCCTGAGGGACCCCTGTAGTTAATTGACAAGGGTCGGACTCGGACCCTCTCCAAGTACTGTAATCGACTTTTACATTACTTTTGCCGTTGAAAACAGCGAGGTCTGCTTATTATAAGTTTCCCCCAAGATTTTATTGGAAAATAGCAGATCGACAAGCTCACAACGCGTCGCGTCGCGGCACGTTGTGATCTGCTATTTTCTAATAGTTGCTGTATAGGTTTAAAGTTCTCATGTGGCCCACTTCACTTATTTTGGGCTTTTTTTCCCTAGACCTTGTGGCTTGTTTGTGTTCCTCACAGAATCTGGCAACACTGGTTGCGCATTGCATTGTGGGTGCTTTTGCCCGGTAAAAAATATCTGTGGCCGCCATTACAGGAATCCGTCCGCACTGAAAGTTAAACTGAAAGTCTGCTCGGTAGGTTGGTTCATTGTGTTTAATTTGGGAATGGAACCTCATCTCTTAATCAAAAAGGACATTTGTGGTAAACATAAAGTTTGTGTTAATGTTAAATATTTGTTTTATTACGTGGACGTCTGGCAGGTAACTCTCTTCTAACTGGCCCCAGTTAGAATATAGTCCTTAAGCAGTATCCCCCCGTGCAAAAGTTGGCCAGTTCATTGAATTGATAGGTAAAGTTTGTATTTATGGTTAGTTTATTTTCGCAGGTTTGTGTGTTGTTGTTTTATTAGTAGCTTTCCAACCGGGCTAACGTTAGCTTCCATTGGCACAGTGTTTTCCCCCCAAACACTGCGGTCAATACAGCTATAATAGTATCATATCGACTAATATATATTCGATAGGCTTCGTTGACATTTGAAGGTGTGTGTGTTATGTTGTGGTTACATTTGGATTAAAAATAGTATTGTAAAAGGCCGCGGGCTAACGTTAGCTTCCCGTTAGCTTCCATTGGCACAGTGTTTTCCTGCTCAAACCCTGTTGTAAATGTAGCTATAATAGTATCATATCGACTAATATATATATATCCGACAGGCTTCATTGACATTTGAAGGTGTGTGTGTTGTGGTTACATTTGGATTCAAAGTGGTATTGTTATTAACATAGCTTCAACGTGCTTTGCGCAGCACCTGGGAAGCTTCTGTTGTGAATTTCTATAGTGTGATCCGGTCTAGAGCCCGCCTACTGTATCCGATCATTTGCACGCACACACATATGCAAGAAATGTTTCGGCATCAGGAAATCAACTAGCTGTCTAATCTTCACGCTTTATTGACTTGAGTTTAGTTTGCCTATTGATTCTGTCTATCCTTCACCTGGCAAATTCAGTCTACTCAACATGTTGGCTTGTAACATTTGTGGTTTTAACTGTCAGTCTTCGACCGATTACCTGAAACACTGCAGATCACACAGAAATATTAGTAATGTGTTTCTTTTATGTGGCCATAAGGACTGTGGAAGGAAACTTACCACATACAATAGCCTTGCTGTGCATATGGCACGAACACACTCAGACAGGAGCAGACAAACTTGGAACCGTAGTGTGTCTGTACAGTTGAAGTGCTCATTCAATTTTTGCAGCACTGAATATGCAGATCTTAAAAGTCTTGTGTCTCATTTGAGTGGTCACATTCACGAGGGTCTGACTGTAATGTGTCCCTTTGATGGATGTTCTAAGACGTTTCATTTAAAGTCATCCTTTTCAGCGCATATCTCCAGATACCACAAAGGGTGGGATGTGACCAAGATAGCCCCTGTTCATATGTGTGAACTCGCAGAACGGTCTTTGCCAGGTGAAGGATCACATGTAGAGCCTGAGCCTAATGTTGTTGATGCAGAACACAGTGACAATTTTGGGAGTGATCAAGAGAAAGACACCTACACAGAGAGTCTTGCTCAGTTTTACTTGGGTTTGCAGGCAAAGTATTTGGTCCCAGCCTCCACAATTACAGAGATAGCAAATGAAATGAAAACTCGAAATGATATTCAACAGGAATATACCATGGATGTGTTAGCTCGTGAACTTGAGCAGTATGGTGTTCCAACAGAGACATGAACATGTCTTGGGAAGAGTGCATACGAGCAGAGCCCTATGCACAAGGCATTGTATGAAAATGGTCCTTTAACTACGCAACACAGAAGGCGGCAATATTACAAGGCGCACTATATATATATGCTCAGCCTGTTGAAGTCAATCTTCAGGTCAGAAGAGGCACTATCATTACATTCCAATACTGGAAACCCTCAGAGCAATTTTGAAACAGGGAGGTGCAGCTCAGCACAGTTCTATTCCTCATGTTGAAGATGATGCAGTGATGTCACTGATGGGTGGGCCATGACATCGAATGCCATGTTTTCCTCAGATCCAGAGTCTTTAAAGGTGATGCTATTTCAGGATGCATTTGAGGTGGCTAATACACTTGGATCTGCCAAGCAAAAGCACAAGGTATTAGCTGTATACTTCACTCTGGCAAATTTCCATCCACACCAGCGATCAACTGTTGATCAAATACAGTTGGCACTACTCTGTATAGAGAAAGATTGCAAAGATTTTACAGTGGATACGATTTTCAGTAAGCTTGTGTCAGACTTGTGTGAGCTTGAGGAAAGGGGCATATTTTTTGAAGGAAAGATCTATAAAGGTACTGTTGCATGCATAATGGGAGATAATCTGGGCTCTCACACGATTGGTGGGTTTACAGAAAATGTCAGCTCAGCTGAATATATTTGTAGATACTGTTTAGCGACAAGAAATGAATTTCATTCTAACCCTCTCACGGTTTTCACTCATCGAAATCCCTCTGATTATAATGAGTCTGTGCAGTTACTGGAAAGTAACCCTGAAATGAAAACGCATCACGGTATTAACGGTGACAGTGTTTTCAACAAACTGTCTCACTTTCACGTGTGTCAGCCTGGACTGCCGCCCTGTCTTGCACATGACCTGTTTGAGGGTGTGGTTGACTTTGATTTAGCAATGTGTTTGCAGTTCTTAATCAAAACAGAAAAGTGGTTCAGTTATGAGGTCCTTAATGCCAGACTCAAATCATTTCCTGGTGAAAGCAGCAACAAGTTAAACGCTATTCCCATTAAAGGAGCAAAGCTTGGAGGCCATGCAGCCCAAAACAGGTGGCTTTTGAGATTCTTGCCTATTTTAGTGCATGACTGTATTAAAGATGCTGACAATGCAGTATGGGAACTGGTACTTCTTCTGAGGGAGCTAGTAGAATTTGTCTTTCAGAGTCGCAGATTGCTTATATGAAGGATCTGTATGTGGAATCGAGGCAAGAGTTATTCCCACGAGTTAAACTTAGACCGAAACACCACTATCTGCTTCACTATGCTCACTTGAGTTTACAGTTTGGCCCACTCATACATACTTGGACGATGCGCTTTGAATCGAAACATTCTTATTTTAAAAGGTGTATTAGGGCAAGTCAAAACTTCAGAAATGTAAGTCACTTGCTGATAGACATCAGTTGTTTCAGGCCTATCAGTCTTGCGGTAGTTTATTTAGCCCCCAGGTTCGAGTTCCAGACTCCACCAGGTTCTATCCTGAGCTCTATGACCAAAGCATAAGGACAGCAGTTGAAGAATTTGGACTTGACTCGAGTAACTCAGTTGTCACGGAGAAGGTCCAGGTTAAAGGCACGACATATGGAAATGGTATGCTTGTCTTACTGAGATATACTAAAGGACAACTACAGTTAGGACAAATAGCGAGCATTATTATAAAAAATGAAATGATTGTCCTACTTTTGCTTCGGGGGAAAACAACCAGCTGGGTTCCTCAGCTTGGAGTCTATGAAGTTGATGAAAATATGTTTGATATGTTCAGCTGCCAAAATCTGGACAAACTTAATGATTAGTATCCACTTTCTTCTTACCAGAGAGGTGCGAGGTTGCTCATTCCTCTTAAACACATGCCAACATGGAGCTTGTGAAAGAGTTGGTTAAGAAAGCCATAGCATCGCTCAGTAGTGATAAGATGGATGCACTCATGGCTAGACTGGTGGAATTAGGAGTTCAATGTGAGGATGACCTGATCCTTTTGGAGGCCCCGGACATTCAGGACAGTCTGCCACTCGTTCAGTGCAGAAGACTCGTTAAAGCTTTCCAAGGAGGTACGTTTTTTTAATTTGTAACCCTAATCTGCACAGTACTGAGGGGTGGACAACACCGACAAAATCAAATATCACTATTATGTATTTATGAGTATGTTATGTTAACAGTTGGGTAAGTTCAGTTCATTCTTTAAAATCAGGAAAACACAACAGGTATCATAATATGACAAAATCCTATTCAATAATCTCATATGATATATCAATATATTGCCCAACCCTGTATACTGGCTGTATACAAATTCACAGACCCTTAAGGGTCCATTTGTACCCCTGGTGGTCTCCAACAGACATTGAAAACCAGTGTATTAATGAATTAGTATCATTGGTGATGTGGTTAATTTATGGGGTATGTCATCCATAGATTCACAAGCTGCACCACAGTTCATAAGCCCTGGCCCTACATCTACACCTCTGCCACAGAGTGATGATCTGCCCCCAAAACCACCTGCCCATACCACATCTGCCCACTCCCCATCCTGTGAGCCATATTCAATACCATGGCACAAAATGCCCTCAAAGCTCATGGATGTGTTGGGTGAAAAGAAATGGGTAAAGTCGAAAGAAAGACTACAGATGGTTCGGATCGTTGTTGATGATTACCTCCATAAACAGCCTGGAAGACAGAGCCCTTTGGAAATATGCCGTTTGCAAAGGATGGTTGTGGTCCTCTCTTTACCCAGCTAGAAAACCGAGTTGAAAATATGAAGAGAACATTAACCCCAGGAAAGAGGCGAGCAGAGGGTGGAGAGGGTGAAGTTCAGCGGAAGAAAAAGTCAAGAGATTCCGATCCTTATGGATGTGTGGAGTGGGATGTTGCTGTCGAGGGAACTGAGAGTAGAGCAGAACTGCTGTCAAAACGAAATGAATTGAAAAGTGCCTTCAAAACCCATGATCCTCAGGTAGGGCTGCAACCATCCATTATGTTTTTGTGTATGTATGGATTACTTTTTGATTGAGTAACGGAGAAGCTAATATTTGAGTTTGATTTATTTTTTGGTATATCAATCCAAATTGGTTTTGTATAATTAACAAAAAATAACTCATCTACAAGTTCACAGTGGGACTCGTTGTGCGCTTGTATATCAGCTATTTCACCCGAAATCGATTTATCTGTATTTATATTGATCATTTGTTTTATTATTGATTGAATTGATTAGTTTGATTAACTGTTGCCTCATATCTTTAGGAGTCATCTGTTCGAAAACTGATGGCTGAAACATATCCCATCCAGCGTGAAACCATCAACGATGGAACCAATGTAAAGGTCCTAAAGGAAGAGTGGCCATTTCTATTTGAAGCTGCTCACCTGTTTGATCATGCATCTAGACTCCTTGGCTTTTCGGTACAAAACAAGCTGGCACAGGAAGCTTTCCAAAAAAGAACCGGGCATCAACAAGTTCCTTGACACCAAAGGGATGAAGATAGGTGAAGGTCCAGTACAGCTGATCTGTGGCATTGTGAGATACTTCAAGGAAAACCCTGATCACCTTTCTGCAAAAATGAGGTACATTTTATGGATTTTAAACCCCACTTTGCGCTGCTGATAATATCGAAATTGGTCAACCATCTCTCCTGGAAACGAAGATAAAAGGAAATCAGTCAAATCCTTGATTTATTTTCCCGACCAGGAGAGAATCCCTCATATATTCTACACTTCCATCCCGACAGAGCTCCTCTGTCCCTGTAGAACAAGGTCGTGTAAGGAAAACTTTCCCCCCCTGACCGAAAAGGATTCTGATTCTAACATTAATCGATTATGTTTGTGTAAATAATATTTTTTTATAACTACTATTAACATTATTGTCTATGGTTAGCCGCTACCTCTGACACAGACACTGGCCGATGGTCTATTTGCCTGCCTGACTGCGCGTTTGTGTACATTGGAAACTAGGGGTGCACCGAATGGGAAATTCTTGGCCGAAACCGATACCGAAAATAGGAAACAGTTGGCCGAAAACCGAATGCCGAAAAGGCCGAAAATGATTAATAGAAATATATATATATATATATATATATATATATATATATATATATATAATGTATACGTTTTTTTACCAATGTTGTTCAGCTACCTGATTATGGAAAAAGACATGATTATGGCAAAACTTAACTTAAATAATAATCACTATTATGGGTCCATAAAACATTTATTCAGCAATTTTGAATGCATACAGTACATTCATTCCAAGTCAAGTTGTTGTGATGACGTAATCAAAACGCGGCGACAAGCACGGCGATAAAATGTGTTCAGCTGACATTTCTCGAGGGGGTGTAATTGCAAAGACTTTCACCACTTCGGGATTACTCCACCACTTGAAATAAAAACACCCGGACAAATATGTATGATCAACGTAACACTGTTCTCTGACATTCGGTGATATTTTTTCGGTGCTAAAACCCTTTAGGCCGAAAGGGCCTTTTTAACCATTTTCGGACGATAATTTCCGGTGGCCGAATATTCGGTGCATCCCTATTGGAAACATCAAATCATCACATTCATATGTGTATCTTTGTTGTTCATTTTCCGAAAACAGGACTCCGCGGATACTGAACTCAGCCTCCCCTGTACCCCATGCATCCTAATCAGAGGTTTGTAGTTGAATCGTTTTAGCATCCCAGCAAGCTTGGAGATATGTTCTCCATTTGTTCTTAGGTTTACTGATGAGACGATTTGTTGTGATGAAAAGGTTATAGAGTTGGTTAATTTTGTTTTGTAAATGGTGCTCAGAACTATGTTGATTAGGGCCAAAATCTTTAAATGTAAGTACACTTGTATGTAAAGTCTGACAAACTAAATGCAGAATACCTTTTCAAAGTATTTGTCGCTTGTTCTTACCATAACCTGTGTTTGGACTGAGTATGGAAGATTTGGCGCGTGTGTACGTTATTATATTTTTTTAAATTACTAATACATATTGTTTTTGTGATCTATGTTTAAGGTGACCATCTATTCGAGATTGCTGTTGATCAGGAAGTTGTGAATGACCACATCACCTCCCCCATTGTGGCCCTGAGCTATGCTTTCTGCTTGTTTCATTCTATTCATCCCGCTTTCGTCTCATTAGTATGCATACAAAGTGACAAGTCACACCCTCCTCCCCATTATGCAAATGAGCTAAGTCCCGCCTCCCCTTTGATCGAGGTGTGAGATCTCAAGTAGGTGTGATATCCCAAGTAGGTGTGAGATCCGTCGATAGGAGGGGGGTGATGTGTATTCACAGGTGTGAAAAGCCCCCACTGTTGCGCCTTATGGTGTATAATATAATAATTATGTTTCAATCACATTAGTATGAATACAAAGTGACAGGTGGGGCCCGCCCCCCAAGTGTGTGTGTGTGTGTGTGTGTGTGTGCGTGTGTGTGTGTGTGTGTGTGTGTGTGTGTGTGTGTGTGTGTGTGTGTGTGTGTGTGTGTGTGTGTGTGTGTGTGTGTGTGTGTGTGTGTGGTGTGTGTGTGTGTGTGTGTGTGTGTGTGTGTGTGTGTGTGTGTGTGTGTGTGTGTGTGACGTCCCCCCTAAAACTGCCGTGGACCGGGACAACATCAAATCTTATTTTAGCCCCCTAAAGAAAAGCCCACCATAAACATAATGATTAAAAATAGTGTTGATGTATGTTACACTTTCCTTCTTCATCAGACAGCGGGGTGACTGTGTGAGCCTGGCCCTTCCCCCTCCTCCCCCCTTCCTGCCATCTTATCACTAGACAGAGGGGGGATATAATTTAAAAACACTTACCTTACACTTGTATTTGTTCTCTCTAAAACACACAGTGTCTGTAAAGGTGGGGGAGACTGTCTCCCCCCTTCCTGCCATCTCTCTCTGTTTCTGCTGATGTATAAAATATACAAAATAACGTTTTATATACTTACTCTCTTGTTAAAAGGTGATGAAGTTTGCAGCGTAAGCCAGCCATCAGTGTTCTAGTTTTAAGGCTTTGCATACCTCAAAGTGTGTCTAAAAGTATCTTGGCAAGAGAAAAAAAAAGCAGAAATTCGCCTAGGCCATTAAAAAGAAACCGAATTGCTGCTAAGAAATAAGTTCAGAAAGCTATGACTCCAGTGGAACACTGTTAGAGTCAAAAGTAACTCTCAATGTATTCAGACAGAGTATGCAGATTGGGGCTGATCAGAACAAAGAAAGCACCTTTTGCCTTCCTAGTCAAAAGTGTTGATTAAGTTAGTCTGCACACACTCCCTTACTGTCACCCTTATCTTTTCCTATGGCTGTCAGGCCTTTTGGTGTGTGTGTGTGTGTGTGTGTGTGTGTGTGTGTGTGTGTGTGTGTGTGTGTGTGTGTGTGTGTGTGTGTGTGTGTGTGTGTGTGTGTGTGTGTGTGTGTGTGTGTGTGTGTGTGTGTGTGTGTGTGTGTGTGTGTGTGTGTGTGTGTGTGTGTGTGTGTGTGTGTGTGTGTGTGTGTGTGTGTGTGTGTAAAAGTATCTTGGCAAGAGAAAAAAGCCAAAATCCGCCTAGGCCATTAAAAAGAAACCGAATTCCACTTTTTACAAATTAACGGACACAAATGCAGACTTGACTACTTGGCAGTTGATTAAAGCAGATTTGTCCTTTCTCATCTCTCAAAGGTTTGGGTCCTGTTCAACACTGGGTACAGAAATATATTCAATATACAGTCATTTTGATTGCATTTAAAGTGGCTGTAGACAACTTATCATAATGAAGTAGTTGATTGCATAAATTTGTAATGGATGTAGAATAAAGACGACATTAGCA
The DNA here is from genome assembly GCF_949606895.1 of Notothenia rossii. Classification (NCBI taxonomy): domain Eukaryota; kingdom Metazoa; phylum Chordata; class Actinopteri; order Perciformes; family Nototheniidae; genus Notothenia; species Notothenia rossii. The sequence goes on along the minus strand of NC_136903.1, from coordinate 56,081,829 downwards.
TTTAAATTGGCTCCCTATAAGACTCGCTTTCTCTATGAAATTATGTCTGGTTCTGAGTAGTGTTCTCCCTTTCACAATAAAAGCCCGAACACAATACTTTCTGAATCACTGCAGGAAGTAATGTGCTAAAATGCAAATACAAATAGCTTACAGTAGCTCCCAATTAGTTGAACAATTGGAAAACCGCAAGGACTGTGGAAACACCTACTGGCAAAGGATTGTGGATGCAAATTATGCAAAGAGGAAGAAAAAACATTATATCTAAAGCTATATAACACAATCTACGTATTGACAGTATGAGTACAACAAAAACAGTATGCATGTTGATGCAAACGACGATGTTCAGTAAACGATCAATCAAAATCGAAGGATCCAATGTATTTTTAAATGGAGCAGAAATAGAACTAGTCTCCCAGTTCAAGTATCTTGAACAGGGAGTGTCATATTGGACTCGCACTTGACTTTTTAAGAAACATATCCAGAAAGTATCCAATACCATTAAATTCAACTTGCAACATTTTAAACAAATTAGACCTTTTCTTAACTGTCAATGCTGCAAAGTCATACCTCCACTGTATGATTCTATCCGACATTGAATACTGTTTTACAAACTGGTCGTTTGCTTGTGCCACACACCTGAAACCCATAGAACAGCTGTTCAAGAGAGCTATCCAGGTGTTTGACAGAAAGCCACAGTCATACTGTACCACCACTGTACCATCCTTGAAAATCCCAATTTCTTGAGTTTTTGACAATTTTATGTCTTTTAAAAGTATGTGTTTTTTTAAAATAATATTTACATGGGCTGGCCCCCCTACCCTTGGGGGAATTCATCCACAGAAAACACACTGGACGCAGCACTAGGTCAGAAACCAGAGGAGACTGTGAAGTCCACCACAGACAGACCACCTTTGGACAAAATGTCCTCTCCATTAAAGGCAGCTCATTGTGGAATAGCCCCCCAACTGAGATACGGGATTGTCCCACTCTCAATAGTTTTAAAGGTCAATTTAAAGAATGGTTGAGCAACAAACAGACGTGTAATCACCGCTAAATAAATGCACTTTAACACAGGGGTATCTCCTCTTGCACTTTTATGTAGCGCTTTTTATCTTATCTTGCACTTTATATATCATAGCTGCTACATTGTACTGCCATGTGGTAAATGCTTGTATGCTGCTCATGCTCTTTCTGCATATCATGTATTTATTTTTGCTGTATGTATATATATAAATGTCATGTTCTTATATGCTGTATGTGACGGGACTACAGATGGAAATTAGCTCAAAGCTAAAATCCGGCTCATTTACACTTGTAAGCATTATTTTTGTTTTAAAGTGTTCATCAATGTGCACTACGGTGGACCTGAAGAAAATTAAACATTAAAATATGTTATCGATGTCCCCATTCCCAGTTTGTTTTGGGAATAATTGCGATGTTTACTATGTTTTGGTAGCTCTTAACAAAACAGAATTGTTGTAAAAGACTGCGACTCTAAAAGGCAAGTTTGTGATTTTAACACTGTTTTGATGAAACAATGCAGTCTTGATAACTTGACTTGACTAACATTCCTTTTCTAAATATATGTTTTTAGATGCTTTACTTTGATTTCTTTCATGTTATTTTAACACAACATTACTTTTTTCATATTTTTCAACATACTGTGATATTCTGTTTTTGTCTTTCTCTCCTTTTTCCATTATATTTTTGAAAAATTACATAGTGGTTTTTAGCAAAATACAACATGCAACTAATACATTATACAATATTACGACTTTTTGCGATATTTTCAACACAATATACTTGTATCTTTTTGGGTTTTAGGGCTTTAGGATATTTTGCATGTCATGCATAAACACGGTTTCATATTTTCCTTGAAACTGACGTGCTGTCCGTTTTACAAAACAAGTTATTTTTCTGCTTCTTCATCCTCTGAATTTTCCTCCCCCGTCCCTCTTCCTTCAGCCAGCACAACAAGAATCAAGGTGGATCTATGAAATGAAACAGGGGTCTAAACCAATTGGCCAGATATACTAACACGCAGAACGTACGGTATGTTTGAAGACTAACCGTTTATCCGGTTCAAGCTGTCTTTAAGATGTGACATTGCGCTCTGACTATTTCCCGTATAATGGTGACAAACTATTACTTATTCTTAAATTTGACCTCTTGCTGTTTGGTTGAAAATGATAGATGAAAAATAACTTTTAAAGAAAAAGACTCAAACAGTGAGGGACATTATACTGGTGAAACACTCTCAATTCTACAGATGACTCCCCCTATTCAACGCAATAAGTCCCTCCCTCCACTCAGCAAAGCATCTAAAACTAAGGACCCCCACTAAGACGACAGTTTGAAAACTAGCCATGGATCTGAGAAAAACCAAGTCTGATGTAGCCTACCCTTATTATCACCAGGATAACGGATATGGGCTTAATGAATGGATGTTACAAAGTAGGGGAGAGGATGTTCCCGAAGAAGAGCTCTCCTCTATCATATCCATATTTAGGACAAAAGAGGACTATGATAACATGACATAATGAAGAATATCTTTCTTTAAAAGATGATATTATAGATAACCTCTATAGAAACAATATATCTCATACCACTGTTAGAAATTAAAATCAATGTTTTAATGGGGAAATGTAGTTTAAACATGCCGTCAGTTTTAATGCAGTTTTACACTGAAAAACCAGAAATTCTTGTGCACAACCAGCTGTTAAGCTTTATTCTGAAACTCTTTCATCTCCGGTTGGCAGTTAGCATGTGGTAAATTTACAATTTCCAAAAGAGGTGAATTTAGTAGCGAAATGATATGGAGTGGTGCAAACCGCAGCCTACTGATTTAACACTACAACTATAGATGTCGAGATACTACCATGCTGAATATTAAATGAAGGTACAGTTTATTTGAATACATTATTGTTTACAGACGAGAGTAGCATGTGACAACATCCGGAAACCAAACCAGCCGTGAAGTATTTTCTGTATATTTTGGAGTATTGATTACAGCGTTTAGAATGTGTTACATGAAAAGTGATGAAAGAGAATATGAGGAGAAAAGGCGGGTTAAGCATATATTGAATGTGAAAAGTACCAATCCTCTGTTTAAATGCAACAACGGACATTAGAGACGCGGGGAGGAGCCAACAGAAGATATACAGGACTGTCTCAGAAAATTAGAATATTGTGATAAAGTTCTTTATTTTCTGTAATGCAATTAAAAAAACAAAAATGTCATACATTCTGGATTCATTACAAATCAACTGAAATATTGCAAGCCTTTTATTATTTTAATATTGCTGATTATGGCATACAGCTTAAGAAAACTCAAATATCCTATCTCTAAATATTAGAATATCATGAAAAAGTATACTAGTAGGGTGTTCAACGAATCACTTGAATCGTCTAATTAACTCGAAACACCTGCAAGGGTTTCCTGAGCCTTGAAAAACACTCAGCTTGGTTCAGTAAACTAAATCACAAGTATGGGGAAGACTGCTGATCTGACTGCTGTCCAGAGGACCGTCATTGACACCCTCCATCAGGAGGGTAAGACACAAAAAGAAATTTCTCAAAGAGCAAGCTGTTCACAGAGTGCAGTTTCAAAGCACATCCACAAAAAGTCTGTTGGAAGGGGGAAATGTGGCAGGAAACGCTGCACAACCAAGAGAGATGACCGCAGCCTTAACAGCATTGTGAAGAAGAGTCGCTTCCAGAATTTGGGGGAGCTTCAAAGACAGTGGACTGAAGCTGGAGTCCAGGTATCAAAAGTCACTGTTCACAGACGTGTCCGGGAAATGGGCTACAATAGCCGTATTCCCATGGTCAAGCCACTTCTGAACTCAAGACAACGGAAGAGGCGTCTGACTTGGGCTAAGGAAAAGAAGCACTGGACAGTTGCACAGTGTTCCAAAGTCCTCTTTTCAGACGAAAGCAAGTTTTGTATTTCATTTGGAAGTCAAGGCGCCAGAGTCTGGAGAAAGGCTGGAGAGGAGCAAAATCCAAGTTGCTTGAAATCCAGTGTGAAGTTCCCACAGTCAGCGATGGTTTGGGGAGCCATGTCAGCTGCTGGTGTTGGTCCACTGTGTTTCATCAAGCCCAGAGTAAATGCAGCTGTGTACCAAGAGATTTTAGAGCACTACATGCTTCCGTCTGCTGAAAAGCTCTATGGAGATGAGGAATTCATTTTCCAGCATGATCTGGCACCTGCCCACAGTGCCAAAACCACCAGTAACTGGTGTACTGACCATGGCATTACTGTCCTCGATTGGCCTGCAAATTCCCCTGACCTGAACCCCATAGAGAATATGTGGGGTATTGTGAAGAAGAAGCTGAAAGACACCAGACCCAACAATGCTAATGAGCTCAAGGCCGCTATTGAAGCATCCTGGGCATCCATAACACCTCAGCAATGCCACAGGCTGATTGCCTCCATGCCACGCCGCATTGATGCAGTAATCCGTGCAAAAGGATTCCCAACCAAGTACTGAGTGCATTAATGGACATTTTCAAATGTTTGATTGTGTTTTGCTGTTATAAATCTTTTTTTTTTACTTGGTCTGAGGAACTATTCTAATTTTTTGAGATAGGATTTTTGAGTTTTCTTAAGCTGTATGCCATAATCAGCAATATTAAAATAATAAAAGGCTTGCAATATTTCAGTTGATTTGTAATGAATCCAGAATGTATGACATTTTTGTTTTTTTAATTGCATTACAGAAAATAAAGAACTTTATCACAATATTCTAATTTTCTGAGACAGTCCTGTATATAGCAGCACCGGACGAGAGATTCGCCCTCTCTTCTTGCTCAGGAGAGCCAGATCACAGCTGTTTGTCTGACTGAACAATATCATGCTTGTGACAAACCTGCGCCTTCTTTAATTAAAGTACCCAATTGAACTTTCACAGAGACTCCATTTAGTCTCCTTTTAAAGCTTCTCTCCTGGACGGGAGAATAACGAACACAGTTTACACCACTCGCCAAGATCGCATACAACATTTAGCAGATAAGAAAAGCAAAAGTAAAGAAAACCGAAGAAAAAGAAAAATTAAAAGGAGAAGAAAAATGAAAAGCAAACGCAGAATGCGAATGAAAATAAAAGGGACCATAGGACGGAAAACGAAAAAGACAAAAAGAAGGAAGGTGAAAAGAAAAAGGAACAAAGTGAAGAAATGTCAACTAACTATAGAGGATGGTGTTGTAGACCCATTACCGAATCATAATAATCTTATAGATCAGCTACCGCTAAACGACTGCTGCAAATGTGTTGAACAAATACCAAAAGCAATGGCAGAGCTTTGCTTCAATATAATGAGAGAAAAAGCACGATACTACGGAATTGCCCAAATTGGCGACAGTGCCAGAGCATGTATTACAAGACTGTTGGAGGATCTCTATTCTAGTATCGGTTGCCATTACATCGAACGATATGCCAAAACGTGTGACGACATAGACAAAGCTTTTGAAGACAATTATATGGTACCTGTCCTAATAGCTAAATAAATCCTATGCCAGGTATTCAACAGACCACAAGAAGCACAAGAAGCCCCAGAAAGGATTACATTCAGAGCTAATAATGGTGAAACCGAAGAACAAGCAAAGCAGATTATAATCGTTGCGGGTGAAAGGATAGAGAATTTGCAAGTGATGTTAATGCATTTATCTGATATAAAAAATGCATTCGTTTACTTCCAAGAGACCCCTAAACATCTACTTGGGCAATGTGAATTGAACGATAAACCGATCACTGTAAATGAAACGCGGAGAGAAACAGCAGTGCAAATTGTTAAGTCTATTACCTTGTATGCACTACGACATTAACTTGGTAAAATGTAATATGTTTTTCTGAAAATGGGGTGAATGTTGTGTTTTCAATTAAACAACCAAAACAAATGAAAATGTGTTTTATTTTTGCTTTCATGTATAGTAATAGTATTGTAAACTAAACATTTAAAGTGGTCCTGGAATCTTCATTTTCCGAAACATTCTGTAACATTACCGAAGAAATGAAACAAACACCAAAAGTGTATCATGTGCTCTCATTGTATGCTCTGTTTGTAGATGTAATGCATCTTTGTGTCAAAAACAGCATACACATGAATAGTTTGACTGAAGTGAAAAAACTCCATCATGATATTTCCAGTAATCTGGGGGAATTCTAAGCTGGAAACGGTCCTGGGGATGTTACAATCAGTATAACTATTGAATTTGTGTGTTCACAAATAAAAATGTAAATAGGAAATAGTTTTTACATTTTAAAAACTGTTGTCTTCATTATAGCAAGGGGAGCGTGTCTGATACATGTGTATTACAGTCCTTCACATGCACTGTTGTCTTCATTATAACAAGGGGAGGGTAACAGGGAAGATGTATGATACAAGTGTATTGAAACGTGCGTATTATACCCCCACAGAAACACAGAAACACGGAAACACAGAAACACAAAAACACAGAAAAAACACTGAAACAACACAGAAACACTGAAAAACACAGAAACACTGAAACACCGAGACACATAACCACAGAGACACATAAACACAGAAACACAGAAACACAAAAACACAGAAACACAGAAACACAGAAAACACAGAAACACAAAAACACAAAAACACTGAAACACCGACACACCGAAACACAGAACCACAGAAACACAGAAACACAAAAACACACAAAAACACTGAAACAACACCGAAACACTGAAAAACACAGAAACACAGACACACAGAAACACAGAAACACAGAAAACACAGAAACACAAAAACACAGAAAACACAGAAACACTGAAACACAGAAACACAGAACCACAGAAACACAGAAACACAGAAAACACAGAAAAACAAAAACAAAAAAACACAGAAAAACACAGAAACACAGAAACATAAAAACACAAAAACACTGAAACACAGAAACACAAAAACACTGAAAACCGACACACAGAAACACAGAAACACAGAAACACAGAAACACTGACACACAGAAACACAGAACCACAGAAACACAGAAACACAGAAAACACAGAAAAACAAAAACAAAAAAACACAGAAAACACAGAAACACAGAAACATAAAAACACAAAAACACAGAAACACTGAAACACCGACACACAGAAACACAGAAAACACAGAAACACAGAAAACACAGAAACACAGAAACACAGAAACACAGAAAACACAGAAACACAAAAACACAGAAAAACAAAAACACAAAAACACTGAAACACCGACACACAGAAACACAGAAAACACTGAAAACACAAAAAACAGGCTTGTGTGCTAGTATGGTTTTTGAATAAACACATCAGTATTTTAAAAAGTCAATGGGAGGCTGATACTATCAGTATTTTAAAAAGTCAAATAGTATCAGCCCCCCATCGACTTTTTAAAATACTGATGTGTTTATTCAAAAACCATACTAGCACACAAGCCTGTTTTTTGTGTTTTCAGTGTTTTCGGTGTTTCTGTGTGTCGGTGTTTCAGTGTTTTTGTGTTTTTGTGTTTCTGTGTTTCAGTGTTTTTGTGTTTTTGTGTTTCTGTGTTTCTGTGTTTTCTGTGTTTTTGTGTTTTTGTGTTTCTGTGTTTTCTGTGTTTCTGTGGTTCTGTGGTTCTGTGGTTCTGTGGTTCTGTGTTTCAGTGTGTCGGTGTTTCAGTGTTTTTGTGTTTCTGTGTTTTCTGTGTTTTTGTGTTTCTGTGTTTTCTGTGTTTCTGTGTTTCTGTGGTTCTGTGTTTCTGTGTTTCTGTGTGTCGGTGTTTCTGTGTTTCTGTGTTTTTCAGTGTTTCTGTGTTGTTTCATTGTTTCAGTGTTTTTCTGTTTTTTTGTGTTTCTGTGATTCTGTGTTTCTGTGGTTCTGTGTTTCGGTGTGTCGGTGTTTCCGTGTTTCTGTGTTTTTGTGTTTCTGGGTTTTCTGTGTTTCTGGGTTTTTGTGTTTCTGTGGTTCTGTGTCTCTGTGTTTCAGTGTTTCTGTGTTTTTCAGTGTTTCTGTGTTGTTTCAGTGTTTTTTCTGTGTTTCTGGGTTTCTGGGTTTCTGTGGGGGTATAATATGCACGTTTCAATACACTTGTATCATACATCTTCCCTTTTACCCTCCCCTTGTTATAATGAAGACAACAGTGCATGTGAAGGACTGTAATACACATGTATCAGACACGCTCCCCTTGCTATAATGAAGACAACAGAGTTTTTAAAATGTAAAAACTTTTTTTTTAATTTCCTATTTACATTTTTATTTTTTCACACACACAAATTCAATATTTATACTGATTGTAACATCCCCAGGACCGTCTCCAGCTTAGAATTCCCCAGATTAATGGAAATATCATGATGGAGTTTTTTCACTTCAGTCAAAATATTCATGTGTATGCTGTTTTTGACACCAAGATGCATTACATCTACAAACAGAGCATACAATGAGAGCACATGATACACTTTTGGTGTTTGTTTCATTTCTTCGGTAATGTTACAGAATGTTTCGGGAAATGAAGATTCCAGGACCACTTTAAATGTTTCGTTTACAATACTATTACTATATATGAAAGCAAAAATAAAACACATTTTCATTTGTTTTGGTTGTTTAATTGAAAACACAACATTCACCCCATTTTCAGAAAAACATATTACATTTTACCAAGTTAATGTCGTCGTGCATACAAGGTAATATACTTAACGATTTGCAATGCTGCTTCTCTCCGCGTTTCATTTACAGTGATCGGTTTATCGTTCAATTCACATTGCCCAAGTAGATGTTTAGGGGTCTCTTGGAAGTAAACGAATGCATTTTTTATATCAGATAAATGCATTAACATCACTTGCAAATTCTCTAAGCTTTCACCCGCAACGATTATAATCTGCTTTGCTTGTTCTTCGGTTTCACCATTATTAGCTCTGAATGTAATCCTTTCTGGGGCTTCTTGTGCTTCTTGTGGTCTGTTGAATACCTGGCATAGGATTTGTTTAGCTGTAAGGACAGGTACCATATAATTGTCTTCAAAAGCTTTGTCTATGTCGTCACACGTTTTGGCATATCGTTCGATGTAATGGCAACCGATACTAGAATAGAGATCCTCCAACAGTCTTTTAATACATGCTCTGGCACTGTCGCCATTTTGAGCAATTCTGTAGTATCGTGCTTTTTCTCTCATTATATTGAAGCAAAGCTCTGCCATTGTTTTTGGTATTTGTTCAACACATTCGCAGCTGTCGGTTAGCGGTAGCTGATCTATAAGATTATTATGATCCGTTAATGGGTCTACAACACCATCCTCTATAGTTAGTTGACATTTCTTCACTTTGTTCCTTTTTCTTTTCACCTTCCTTCTTTTTGTCTTTTTCGTTTTCCGTCCTATGGTCCCTTTTCTTTTTCATTCACATTCTGCGTTTGCTTTTTATTTTCTTCTCCTTTTCATTTTTATTTTTATTTTTCTTCGGTTTTCTTTACTTTTGCTTTTCTTATCTGCTAAATTTCGTTTGCGATCTTGGTGAGTGGTATGAGATATATTGTTTCTATAGAGGTTATCTATAATAGCGTCTTTTAAAGAAAGATATTCTTCATTATGTCATGTTATCATAGTCCTCTTTTGTCCTAAAGACCTTACATGGATATGATATAGAGGAGAGCTCTTCTTCGGGAACATCCTCTCCCCTACTTTGTAACATCCAGTCATTAAGCCCATATCCGTTATCCTGGTGATAATAAGGGTAGGCTACATCAGACTTGGTTTTTCTCAGATCCATGGCTAGTTTTCAAACTGTCGTCGTAGTGGGGGTCCTTAGTTTTAGATGCTTTGCTGAGTGGAGAGAGGGACTTATTGCGTTGAATGGGGGGAGTCATCTGTAGAATTGAGAGTGTTTCACCAGTATAATGTCCCTCACTGTTTGAGTCTTTTTTTTTTTTAAAGTTATTTTTCATCTATCATTTTCAACCAAGCAGCAAGAGGTGAAATTTAAGAATAAGTAATAGTTTGTCACCATTTTACGGGAAATAGTCAGAGCGCAATGTCACATCTTAAAGACAGCTTGAACTGGATAAATGGTTAGTCTTCAAACATACCGTACGTTCTGCGTGTTAGTATATCTGGCCAATTGGTTTAGACCCTACTGCCCTAGACGCATGCTCTCAATAGGGAAGTCACGCTTTGGGAAGAGGTGTTTCATTTCACAGATCCACCTTGATTCTTGTTGTGCTGGCTGAAGGAAGAGGTACGGGGGAGGAAAATTCAGAGGATGAAGAAGCAGAAAAATAACTTGTTTTGTAAAACGGACAGCACGTCAGTTTCAAGGAAAAGATGACACCGTGTTTATGCGTGACATGCAAAATATCTTGAAGCCCTACAACCACAAAAAAGGTACAAGTATATTGTGTCGAAAATATCGCAAAAATGTGTAATATTGTATAATGTTGCATGTTGTATTTTGCTAAAAACCACTATGTAGTTTTTCCAAAAATATAATGGAAAAGGAGAGAAAGACAAAAACAGAATATCACAGTATGTTGAAAAATATGAAAAAAGTAATGTTGTGTTAAAATAACATGAAAGAAATCAAAGTAAAGCATCTAAAAACATATATTTAGAAAAGGAATATTAGTCAAGTCAAGTTATCAAGACTGCATTGTTTCATCGAAACAGTGTTAAAATCACAAATTTGTCTTTTAGAGTCGCAGTCTTTTACAAAGATTTTGTTTTGTTAAGAGCTACCAAAACATAGCAAACATCGCAATTATTCCCAAAACAAACGGGGAATGGGGACATCGATAACATATTTTAATGTTTAATTTTCTTCAGGGCCACCGTAGTGCACATTGATGAACACTTTAAAACAAAAATAAAGCTTACAAGTGTAAATGAGCCGGATTTTAGCTTTGAGCTAATTTCCATCTGTAGTCCCATTCACATACAGCATATAAGAACATGACATTTATATATATACAGCAAAAATAAATACATGATATGCAGAAAGAGCATGAGCAGCATACAAGCATTTACCACATGGCAGTACAATGTAGCAGCTATGATATATAAAGTGCAAGATAAGATAAAAGCGCTACATAAAGTGCAAGAGGAGATACCCCTGTGTTAAAGTGCATTTATTTAGCGATGATTACACGTCTGTTTGTTGCTCAACCATTCTTTAAGTTTACCTTCAAAACTATTGAGAGTGGGACAATCCCGTATCTCAGTTGGGGGGCTATTCCACAATGAGCTGCCTTTAATGGAGAGGACATTTGGTCCAAAGGTGGTCCATCTGTGGTGGACTTCACAGTCTCCTCTGGTTTCTGACCTAGTGCTGCGTCCAGTGTGTTTTCTGTGGATGAATTCCCCCAAGGGGAGGGGGGCCAGCCCATGTAAATATTATTTAAAAAAAACACATACTTTTAAAAGACATAAAATTGTCAAAAACTCAAGAAATTGTGATTTTCAAGGATGGTACAGTGGTGGTACAGTATGACTGTGGCTTTCTGTCAAACACCTGCATAGCTCTCTTGAAGAGCTGTTCTATGGGTTTCAGGTGTGTGGCACAAGCAAACGACCAGTTTGTAAAACAGTATTCAATGTGGGATAGAATCATACAGCGGAGGTATGACTTTGCAGCATTGACAGCTAAGAAAAGGTCTAATTTGTTTAAAATGTTGCAAGTTGAATTTAATGGTATTGGATACTTTCTGGATATGTTTCTTAAAAAGTCAAGTGCGAGTCCAATATGACACTCCCTGTTCAAGATACTTGAACTGGGAGACTAGTTCTATTTCTGCTCCATTTAAAAATACATTGGATCCTTCGATTGTGATTGATCGTTTACTGAACATCGTCGTTTGCATCAACATGCATACTGTTTTTGTTGTACTCATACTGTCAATACGTAGATTGTGTTATATAGCTTTAGATATAATGTTTTTTCTTCCTCTTTGCATAATTTGCATCCACAATCCTTTGCCAGTAGGTGTTTCCACAGTCCTTGCGGTTTTCCAATTGTTCAACTAATTAGGAGCTACTGTAAGCTATTTGTATTTGCATTTTAGCACATTACTTCCTGCAGTGATTCAGAAAGTATTGTGTTTGGGCTTTTATTGTGAAAGGGAGAATACTACTCAGAGCCAGACATAATTTCATAGAGAAAGCGAGTCTTAGGGAGCCAATTTAAATGCTAATGTCGTCTTTATTCTACATCCATTACAAATGTGTGCAATCAACTACTTCATTATGATAAGTTTTCACAGCCACTTTAAATGCAATTAAATGTATATTTCTAAGTGCTTACAACTTAAAAAATCTTTACGTACAAATGACTGTATATTGAATATATTTCTGTACCCAGTGTTGAACAGGACCCAAACCTTTGAGAGATGAAAAAGGACAAATCTGCTTTAATCAACTGCCAAGTAGTCAAGTCTGCGTTTGTGTCTGTTCATTTGTAAAACGTGGAATTCGGTTGCTTTTTAATGGCCTAGGCGAATTTTGGCTTTTTTTTCTCTTGCCAAGATACTTTTAGACACACTTTGAGGTATGCAAAACCTTAAAACTAGAACACTGATGGCTGGCTTACACTGCAAACTTCATCACCTTTTAACAAGAGAGTAAGTATATAAAAAGTTATTTTGTATATTTTATACATCAGCAGAAACAGAGAGAGATGGCAGGAAGGGGGAGACAGTCTCCCCCACCTTTACAGACACTGTGTGTTTTAGAGAGAACAAATAGAAGTGTAAGGTAAGTGTTTTTAAATTACATCCCCCCTCTGTCTAGTGATAAGATGGCAGGAAGGGGGGAGGAGGGGGCAGGGCCAGGCTCACACAGTCACCCCGCTGTCTGATGAAGAAGGAAAGTGGTAACATACATCAATACTATTTTTAATTATTATGTTTATGGTGGGCTTTTCTTTAGGGGCTAAAATAAGATTTGATGTAGCCCCGGTCCACAGCAGGTTTTAGGGGGGACCGTCACACACACACACACACACACACACACACACACACACACACACACACACACACACACACACACACACACTTGGGGGGCGGGCCCACCTGTCACTTTTTATGCATACTAATGTGATTGAAACATTTTTTATTCTACACCATAAGGCGCAACAGTGGAGGCTTTTCACACCTGTGAATACACATCACCCCCCTCCTATCGACGGATCTCACACCTACTTGAGATATCACACTTACTTGAGATCTCACACCTCGATCAAAGGGGAGGTGGGACTTCGCTCATTTGCATAATGGGGGGAGGTGTGACCTGTCACTTTGTATGCATACTAATGAGACGAAAGCGGGACGAATATTACTACTAACATTGAATATCCAAAGGAGATGTCTCTTACCCTGGAATTCATGCAAAGGTAAGCAGCTCATTGTTTTGAAATGTATAAACTGGGGTATTCAAATTCTGAGACTGAGGGCTTCCCACCAGACAAAGCATGTAAAAAGGTATCCACTCATCTTCCCTTAGATTACTAGCATAGTTGTGCTCAATTTCAGGATGCTTATGGGATCATGATTATTAAATATAATATATGTTATATGTTTTGATCCCATTGACACTCTACAATCGAGCCAAGATAGCCATTGCTCTTTGACAGGGGTCTTCAATGTTGTTCAGTCCAAGGACCCCTTAGCTGAGAGAGATGAACCAGGGACACAAATGCAGATTCAACTTTTTCATAGAGTTCATAGACCTGTTTAACAGCAATATCACCAGTGTTGTGTAAAGTTTGTTTGCTTACACATGATCTTTTCTATTGTTTGTTTCATGTTAATGTGTATGATCAAACATATAATCACTTGAACACTCAATAATGTTCCTATAACAGAGGCAGCACATTTTGCAGCTTCCTGTTGAAGGCCCATGCTCTTTCATATAACTTCAGGGGGCGGTGCTAGTGAATTAATTTCCGAAAAAAATAAGAACAAGTTTGAGAAACACTGCGCTAGTACTGCAAACGTTATTATTAATAATATATATATTTTCTTTATTATAAAAAAAAAATTAATCAATTCTTTTTTATAATTTTTGTTTTTTAATTTTACATTTTTTTTTTTTGTAATCATCTCGCGACCCCCACTTTGGGAACTCCTGCTGTAGGCTATGTCACAGTGGTGATTATGACAGGAAAAGTCACTAAATACACTATATAGCCTAGTTTGTCAGCACAAAATAATAGTTTTGTTCATTCATATTGTAAAGGTGCATAATGTTTGTATTCTCAAATGCAAACCTATTACCACCACCGAGGAGTGGTGATCCAGAACGGGTTCAGAGGGACCAGACAGAGGTCCCACTGTCATTGAAACAATCTCCCCGGACAGAACTGTTTACAACAGACTCGCCGGCCATTTTTGACGGCTCATGTAAATTATATATTTTTTTGTCACAAAATGCATAAACATATTTCTGTTTCCTTAGAGTTTTCTTTGGAATGAATCCTGACCGAGGGTCCAAGGCTGAGATGAAGGGGAAGAAACAGCACCACATTCCTCCAAAACTGTCGAAGCTCGTGACTGAGCTGAAGGAATTTGACTGGCACATGTGAGCTTTCCTCAAAGCTCAAAACAGAACTTTTTGGACTGGACTTTTGGACTGAACACACACACACACTTAAAAAAAAAAAAGTTTACTTTAGGTTATTGTTGCTGTTATTTTACATACTTGAATGTATGGTCATGTTAGGGTTTTACAATTTTATGGAAATGTCTTAAAAAAAAAACATTTGTATGGCACTCAGGTAGCGAGGGGTAAAATGATTGCCCACCACCACGTTCGGGGGGAGGGAAGTTGGGAGGGTGATATTTGTCACTGCATGTTCTCCTACAGGTTGGGGCAGCGCCTGTCAGTGGGGAATGTTGAGTGGGAGGTGTAGGACGGAGTTGCTACATCCTCCTGGAGGAGGCTCCTCATTCCTCACTGACAGGTGAGCCAGTAGGGTGCAACAGCAGTGGGAGAAAGGTTCTGTTTTTTAATTTCATCATTAAATGCACTTTATACATTAGCAAAAAGGAAATGAATGCACTTTTATTGAAAAAGATAAATACATTTTGTTCAATTTATATATATTGTGCTTTATTCAGTTTGCTTGAAAGTGTAATGATTGTTATTTATTTAGGATTAGGATATATATATTTTTTTATCCCTCAAAAAAAAAAAAAAAAGATATTAGGATTGACGGAAGTGTCTGTAAATAGTACATACTAAGGACTGTTAAAATACGGAATTATCCGTATTAGGATTAACAGAAGTGTCCGTAAATATTTCGGACAAAGTGTTGTTAATTTACAGAAATATCCGTTATAAGGTTGACAGAAGTGTCCGTATATGGTACAGACAAAGTCTTGTTAATCCACAGAAATATCCGTTAAAGGGTTGACGGAAGTGTCCGTAGGCTATATGGTACAGACAAAGTCTTGTAAATCTACAGAAATATCCGTTAAAGGGTTGACGGAAGTGTCTGTAGAATAACGGACAATGTCCTGGCAGCAAATTACCAGCACTTTGTCCGTTTTTCGACGTTTTTTTTTTTTACAGTGTATCTCAAATACGTTTATTTTCTACATATCTTCTAGAAACATATTTTCTCCCACGTTACGTTCGTTATGAACGTATCTTAAATACCTTTATTTTCTACATATCTTTGCCATTTAGTCTCTTGGTTATAATAAGGATAATAGTCATTTATAAATATCATTTTAGAGCACACATTTGAAATCAGTAGAAGAGGCTGTAATTTCGCCAGCTGTTACTCTCATGAGCGAGGCAGAAAATAATAGTTTTAACATGCCAAAAAGCTGCTGTGTCATTTATTGCACCTCAAACATTAAAACAAATCCAGAGTTACGTGTTTCTGTATTTCTTCTAAGAACAAAGGACAGTAACAGAAGATCTCTGTGACGCCAGATGTGCTGTTGTTAAAGTGATATGATATCCGAAAAAAAATTCAGTTTAGGATGGCCGAAGACACTACACTACCCATAATCCCCAGCTATCGTTTGGGACTACAGTCCCGTTGACAAACCCCGTGATTAATCTTCAAGCTCTGGGATTGGATGTTGGAGTGGCAGTGCCAAGGTTACGCCGAGCGTCAAGCTCTTTGAAATGGAACGAAACCACGGCAGACTATACAAAACTGACTTGAACGCCCCCCCAAAACTACACATGCTAGCTATTGTGTTTCGCAACATGTTCCCTATGGCACGTCTCTACTGGGAATTGTAGTTTTAAAGACGTTTTCGTTTTTCCCAAAATTAGAAGTTGACAGTATTAAACTGTGTACAGCCCTGGAGGTTTAGGCGATATGAAACACATTGGTGTGTACAAATTTAAAACATGTAATTACTAAAAGGGTGAAAATCGCTTGTATCCATAATGGAAGCATTAATATATAGCCTACCCACATAACAGCTCATTGTTACTTTGTAATTCTACTCCACAACAATTCAGAGGTTAACCTGGTATTTTTACTCCACTACATTTATTTTAGTTACTTTGCAGATTCTGATTAATGATGTGAAATATAAACAACCCTTAAAGCCGACTTTAGTTACACCTGAGTAAAATTCAGGGAAAGGTGATTGTCAAGTAGCCTACCAACAATCAGGACAGATATTTGATAGTTGGTGCTTGAGAAGACTAAACATTTATCTGCAGATCTCTATAAAGTATATTACTTACTCGTTATTCTCTTCTAATAGTTAATTAAAGACTGTATAATTGCTATTTTGCACATCCCTTTCAAGATTTCAAGATGTTCTAAGGTTTATTGACATATCATACAATATCATATATCATGACAACTACAGTGTAGTTATGCAATGAATGAAAAATGTGGGTCACAGGTTCCTCAACAGTGCATTACAAGACATCTATCAATATGTGTGTATACCTCCACTATTAAAAATTCTAGTCAAATTCTACACATTTCTTATAATATCTACATTAGAGCAGGGGTTCCCAAACTTTTTCAGCATGAGACCCAAAACAGAAATGTTGTGGTCCTAAGGGACCCAAGCTCAAAAAATGTCATGATTTCCCATAATATCTACAGTTATAAACAAAGAATGCAAAACACCATGAATTTAAAATGTAAATGAAAATATTTATTTAATTATAAAAGTGCATCGCAGCAATTAGGTTTCTCACCATAACAACCTTCCCTTTGAGCTTGCCCAGAAGAAAAAAAGGATCAAAGCAGAAAGACGAAACATGGGACGTGCAGTCAGGTATATACAGTACAAATCAAAATTATACAATTATCAAAAGTGCAATATTAAGTTTGTCGCTAGCTCAAAAACTATGTACACACCATTTTAAACTATTTTAAATGAACAAAGAACAAACATGTTATAAACAGATGGGGACACAACACTAACTATAGGAAGTGCAGTATACAGTACATCACAGGTGAAACCAAATTTAAATGATCAGAAGTGCAACATTAAGTTTGTCACTAGATCAAAAACTATGTACACACATTTTTTAAACACTTTTAAATGAAAAGAGCTGTTTTAAAACACTCTGAGAGACAAATAAACTCCAACACTTGGCAATTGATTAACTTTTTTTTTGTGGAGGCTGACTTGATATGATGCCCTCAGTGCCCCTCTGTTCCCTTTGAATGCCTGAAAATAACAGAGAAGATATTATCATGAACATTGCTGGGTTATTGGGTGATTTTTAATACCAGCCGGCGTACGCTATATACCCAATGTGGACCTGGCAACCGCATTTATAGCGCATTACATTACATGTTACTTGTTATACGCTTTTATCCAAAGCGACTTACATACTCAATACTGTGGGGAATCCCCACAGAGGGAATTTGACAGGGTTGTTGCACAAAAGATCCAAGCGCGCACAGAAGAAATCTGAGAGCAGACATTTCACAAGCGCACAGAAACAGCCTGAGTGCGAGGAGAAGGTTTTAAGCTGGAACACAGGAAACCTGTAAGCAGAAATATATCTGAGTGCAAACGTACAGTTTGAGCAGAAGCAGAGCAAATCTAAGCGCAAGCAGGCACTATTTGAGTGTGAGGACAGGGTTTGAGGGAAAGAAATACATATTCTGAACGTGAAATCAATAAAGTATGCTCTCAAATTTAAAGACCACGCTCTTGAATAAAGATAGGAATACATATGGGGGTTATTCCCTATGTCAGTGATGCAAACACAGGTATGGTGAAAAAAGAGAGAACTATTCGAAGCAGAAAAAAAACAGCGTAATATACCATCTGACAATGACAGATTTTTCTTTTTGGATATTTTAAAAATCACTCCCCTTTCAAACTCTATTCTTGTTATTTTTAACAACTTTTTTTTGTTACTGTCATATAGTATTTGATACCTGTTAATAATTGAGTCTCTAATGTCTCATTAATAACTATAATGATCATATCAACGTGTGCCTTAACCTCACTGAGCTGAGGTTATTTGAGCCTCTCAGGAGAGAGCTCTCTTCCACCTGGTTGTAGAAAAGCTCTTTAAATTCGTTAGCATAGCTAGCTAAACAGATGCTAATAACAACAGATCGCCACTGTGCTTACAACTAAAGACACAGCCTCGCAAACACTGCGGCATGTGTACGGCTCCTTATGGGTACTGCAATATTTGAAGAGTTGGAGCGGCGTTCCGATGCACTCCGTTACTCCTTTCAGACGAGACATAACCACGTGAAGACCTATGGTGAAGACACGTTACGCTCGTTTTGTGTTCAATGAACCTGTCCTTGGCCAGGAAAAACAGGCACTCGCTTGTTTAATCATTTTGCGATCTAGATTTCTTTTTCTTTTTTGAAGTTGTCGACTGACGGACGGACTGACGGACCCCCCCCCCCCCCCCCCCCCCAAAACGAAAACTCTTCGGTTCTCCACGGATTACACAAGTCACCCAAATCAGCGTTAAAAAAGCGGGAGGCGCCGAAAAGCGACTAACTTGCATCACACTGCAGCAGTCACGTCCGTGCGGCTGATACTTTCTCTCGCTTTCCTTCTCATACTGCCTGTCATTTTCCCTCTAATCTTCCTGTGGTTATTGTTTCTCTGTTTTTCTCCCAGCCGTTTTAAAAACATTTCAGGCTAGTAAAAGTTCAAACACCACTCTGTGCCGCTGCAGAATGTAGTGGACTCGCGGGAGCGAGTAGAGGACGCGGGAGAGCGCGCAGCTGGCGGTCCGCTCCGGGGCTGAGTCTGCATTTCATCCAACTTTGCATTAACGAAACAATTTCACAACAGACCCTGACAAACTCACAAAAACACAAAACAAATGATTAAAATTAGTGACTTACTTTTCCGCCGTCAAAACACTGCTTCTTGAAAGACTCTTCTTTGCAGATGAAAAAAATCCTTCGATTTGTCCCGATGCAGAGGATGTTTTGTTTGGAGATGCCGGTCCAATTTATTCATTTTCAAGCTTTCGTTACTGAGCACCTCTCCACATAAAACACACTGAGGCCGCTCCTCTCCATTTCTAACAGCTTTTGTGAAGCCAACGTTTAAAAACTCCTCTTTGTATCGTCTTTTTGCCATCATGTACGATCGGGATTAATCAACAGACAATAAACAGACAGCACGAAAACTTTCGCGGTGGACGCGTCAGAGCTGATACAAATACAATCTTTTATTTTTAGTTTATTTGTATTTAGAAAATTAAATCATTCAATATACAATGCTATATTGCATAATTTCATTTTCAAAATAAAAAATTAAATACAAAAATTATTTAAAAAATGTATTTGCAACGCAGCCATCAGCTCTGACGCTGTGTGTGTGTAGCAATGCATTTAACTGGCGACCCAATCAAAACGGGTCCGAGACCGATTTTGGGTCGCGACCCTGAGTTTGGGAAAGGCTGCATTAGAGTATAATTAATGTGTATAATATCAGTTTAAATAAGTGCTTCATAACATTGCAGGAAAGTAATATATTAGACGTTAAGTACTTTGTCAGGCTTAATATTTATCTGTAGATAGATACCCCCAAAGCTTTTTTCTTATTTGAAAGAAGACCTTAACCTAAAGTATTCTTTAATGTGTTAATGAAGGTTAATTAGTCAAATTAACGCATTTTAATCGCACTTATTTTTGCACCGCGGAACGTTTCTCACTGGATGAGTTTCAGGGGTACCGATTATACTGGAGCACCAACTAACGTTCATGACTTCAAACAACAACAAACGACAGTGAACAATAGTCAAACGTGAACGAACAAGCTGATGAGACCGCTTTGGTTGGCCCCGTGGATGGGACATTTTGTTTTAAAAAACGGACGGATGGAAGCATCGATAAGAGCACGGTTGTTTGCAAATTATGCAAAAAGGAATTTGCGTATCACCGCAGCACATCAAGCCTCAAGTATCACCTCAATGCAAAACCTATAGCAGCTAGCGTGGAAGCTAGCGTGGACGTTAGCCCGACTCGGAGTACAAGGACCCACACCCAATTCGCGTTGATCAAACAGTGGCCTATGCAACAGAGAGATTTTATTTTTCATCAGGATATTGGAAGAATAGGAGGGATTGAGGTCAATCACTGGCACTTTTTTATTTTATTTTAAATGGTACACTTTATGTTGAACTATTTATTATGGTGTTGGTGCAACTGGCACTTTATGTTGAACTGTTTATTGTTTTGGCCAAGTTTATTGAGAGAGTTGGACTGAAATTGATTAGATTTTTTAAATCAACTGTTGGTAAATCAACAAAGTCTGTTATGGCCTCTGAAGCAACCGAGAGATGATTTCTAATAGTCAGGGTTTCCAATGTTCTGAATGTACTTGAAAGTATTGTGTTATACTTAAAAAACAACGTGTTATAGTTTACAGAAGGTCTACCTACCTATAGGCTACCTGAATCTCTGAAATGTACTATATTCCTAAATATGCTATTGCTACACTTTATGGCAAAAATTGCACTTTTCTGTTGGTCTTGGTTAAGTACATCCTTGAAAAAAATAAACAATGTTTTGTTGCTTAAGCTTATGTATTCAGTCATTATTCAATGGTATACTAAAATCCATGTGAAAAAAATTGCTTC
This sequence comes from Notothenia rossii, assembly GCF_949606895.1. Lineage (NCBI taxonomy): Eukaryota > Metazoa > Chordata > Actinopteri > Perciformes > Nototheniidae > Notothenia > Notothenia rossii. The sequence continues at coordinate 56,060,812 of NC_136903.1, read as the reverse complement.
TCACTGTTCTCAGGTCAAATATTTATATGTGATTAAAAATGCGATTAATTGCGATTAATTAATTACAAAGCCTGTAATTAATTAGATTACATTTTTTAATCGAGTCCCGGCCCTAATTATTAGTGTAGGACACTTATGTATGTATAAAATCTAAAAATGTTTAGTTTTATTCATGTTTTTATATAATTTTACAGGATATTGCTATACTATTTCTCATGTTTTACTTCTACACAATAATATCTGATTTGTAAAACATCACTGACAGAAAGGCATATCCGTCATTTAATGGTAAGCTATTTAAATTGTGATTCCATAGATGTGTCTCCCATCACCCAAATCCCCTGACTATTCTCTCAACTCAGTATTTACATTCTTATATTCAAAGACAATCAGTAATATCTTTAAAAACGACAAGTTCTTTTCTATCAGCTATGCACCATTTACGGCTAAAAGGCATGCTAAAAAGCCCAAGATTGTAGAAATAAACGAAAAAATAAAAACAAGGATACTTGTGTGTTATAGTTGAGGAAATAACCTTGTGTTATTTAGAAAAGAATAAAAAACTAGAAGGAAAAAAAGATTTTCAAAAATACAGATTTCAGTATTTTGAGGCTCTAAACCCCATTTATTTTCCTGACAGACGGGAAAAAAAGTCAGAAATGATACGATTTAAAATAAAAACAAATAAATAAAAAGATAAAACATTGGCATGTAATTTACGTTTGAATAAATAGAATGGTTTTGAATAGAGAACCGCAGTGACGCGTCGTAAAACCCGGAAGTAAGTTAGCATTTTTAGCACTTCCGGTTACTTCCTCAAAAAGCAATGCTTTTTTTCCATAGGGTTTTGGAAAATAGCTCGAAATAAGGTCTGTGGTTGACACAAATTTAAGAGATAAATCACGTTTTGTTCTACGACATTAAATACATCAGCAGTGACCCAGTGCACTGGGGATTTTTGAAAAGTTTACGTGTCTGAAAAATATGGTTTTTACCGACTGGCTGAATAGGACTACAGAAATTGTCGGGGCCGTTGTACGTCATTACACCGAACACGTAAACACTCCCGCTAAGTTTGTTTTCCCCTGTGTTCTGCTTGAAAGCAAGTACCTGCCTATCTTTATTATCTGTATATCTATAGACAAGTTTACGCGCCAAAACACGGGTAGCGCCATAACCCTACACAAATGCACTTCATTTCCGCCGGAAGTCTTTTGCACAGCGTCTGTCGGTGTAAACCGGTGTAAACAGTCAGACGGGCACTGGTGTAAACACAGCGATTTCGATGCTAACGGTGACGCTAGCTTGGGAACACGATTCTACTTCTTTGACTGGAGATGGCGTTACTCTCCCCCACCCGAATTCAGTGCAAAACTGGGAGGATAACATGACGACGTGGCCCAGCATAACGTACAGCAAAATGTGCTCCTACTTCGTTCAATCCATGGCAATAGATGGAAAAGCAATGGACAGTCTGAAGGCATATCATAAGGCTGCGCACATTCTACTTTGCCCACATGCTCCCGAAAATTGTTGACGATTTTGTTGAGGGAAGGTTACAGTTGTGCAGTAAATATCTCAGCATTTTAAAACCAAAATAAACTGCCTTATTTAGGTCATGCCCACAGGAGCCAACAGTTGTCTGTTGTTTACATAATGCACAATTTACATGATCTCTTTATGCTGTGCAATATATCATATGTGCCTGTACTGTTTGAGTGAAAATAAAGTTTGATGTAATTTAATTTCATTATTGCACTGTTATTGCATTATTGCATTTCATATGTTCCTTAGAGTGCTACAATTTCTTTTAACACAGTTCATCATTCATATTAAGCTCATACTGTACATAAATAACACTGAATTAATTAATTGTTGAGAGGAAACTAAAGAAATGGCTTCAACAAGAAAGATCACATGTTTAATCCTAACAGGTATTACAAATTAAAATATAAAAGCAGCCCACACAATTACATCACTATGAAAATATTCATATATAATATTAAAAAATACAATGCATGCAGTATTTGTTGTGTTTATCTGTATTTAATGAACAACATGGCTGGGTGCTGGGTGCTGGTTTGTGGTCGTAGCACTCTCTATCTAACCACTCGTTCAGGTGCTTTCTCGAGTGATTGCAACCAACTACCGCACACGTAGTTCCCGAACCACTTTTCTTCATGTTGTAATTGTTATATCCTCTTTGTCTCTGCGATATCAGTGCTTTGTCGGCACAACGGAGCTAGCTAGCAAAACAAACCCAGTCCGCCAAAACGGAAGTGCATTGCATCGAAGGGAGGAGTTCAGGATGTAGAGCGGAAACGGCTCAATAACTTGTGTATATCTGACCAATAGAATCTGTATTTTTGAAATTGTCGTTTTTAACACCGTAGTTTTACAAATTATAGAATAATTAATTACCAGTGCTTTCCAATTTTACTCGGCAGTTCGTTTCCTTAGCTAACATTAGCTAAAGCTATCGCTACTAGTTAGATACGCAATGGTTTGTTGCTTTGCTCCAGGTTGCAGCCACAGGTCTTCGCATTAAACGTGCTTGTTCTATCGTTTCCCGGCCAATGTTTTCCAAAGGAGAGTCTGGATTCGTGCCATGAGGTAAGCTGACGTTACATTTTTGTCCATGTCACGGTGAAATGTAAATGATGGGTAGTGACTGTATCGCCGTTTTAGAGATGACGTTGCTGAAAAAAACGCAACATAAGTAAAGATAATGAATACATCCTATTAAAACCTGTGTGGCTTATATGATCAGTCTAATTAGTACAAGCAGCATGACGTTTCACCATGTAACTAAAGATTGTAGTCAGGGAAATCAGTTTGACATATTGAACTAATAACAAATCACCTCTGGCTGGCAGAGAACTCTCTGCTCCATAGCTTCTCTTGGACGTAAAATCACATGTACATTTTACATTTATATTCAATTTAATATTCCATCCCTCACATACTTTTGTATATATAATAACTTATATTTTGTTTTTCTTGTTATGCTGCTGCAACACAAACATTTCCCAAATTGGGATCAATACAGTAATATCTTATCTTAATTAATTAAGAAATATAACTATTATAATTAGTGTAGCAGCTGACACCTATTTTCAATATGGATTAATCTACCATTTATTTCTTTAGTTCAATTTTCATCTATAAAGATGTCAAAATAGTGAAAATTTTCACGAGACTTATCAAAGTGCAAGGTTATATCTTTAGATGTTTTGTTTTAGCCTATGTACTGTATGTCTTAATGCTCTTACAGTATATGTGACGGTGTGACTTCCATGAAACTAATATTTTATATCTTCCCAACAGACGAGCTGACAGGAAACCTAACACTCTAACAACCACAACATTGCAAAGGCGAGTAAATGTAAATTAAAAACAATTCACAATTTTTGTATTTCTTCTTCCTTGCAGTGAGGTGAAGCTGACCTTGCACTTGGTGCCAGTAAGGATGTTCCTCACGCAGGCTGAATGTTTCTCCTTCCTTACTGACACAGAAGCCCTTGATTTGCAATGTTTCACTAATTGTCATTTCCCTGGCTCCGTAGGGACACTTTACCTCCAGCACAGCGGAAGACCCTACCAGACCATCTGGAGATGCCCCCAACAATCCTGATAGGGAGAGCCACAAATCTGACTCATGAACCTGCATCTCAGTTGCAGTGGTGAATGCCCTGACGCCCTCACATTCATTCATAGTCCCCCACTGTACAGACAAAACACCATCAAGGGCCTGTTGTTGCCCTAGCACCCTGGCAATAAAGGAAGCAGTCGCACGCTTTGACCTCAGGACAGCTCCAAAGTTGCTGGCAGTCAACCTTCCTTTCCTGAACAAATGCCAGTTTGGGTTGGTTCGCTGACCAGTGGTAGCCACGTGAATTGCCCTCTGTTGCTCTTCAGACAATGCCATGCTTGCCACAATTGCCTCAGGTCCCTGATGCCCAACAGATTTGATAATTTCAGGAACAGTAAGTGTTTCCAAGCTGTAGTGTTCCTCTTCTGGCTCGGGGGAGAGAAGCCAAGAAATTCCTGAAAACCTGCCCCCGAGTCTGTCCCTCAGCCAGTCACGATCTTCGGAGGTGGGCTCTCTTGTCAGCGGGTTAAATTAGTTATTGGTTTCAACAGTCACATTAAAACAGTTACTAAATCAGCTTACTATCACCTAAAGAACATATCTAGGACTAAAAGACTAATGTCACAGCAGGATTTGGAAAAACGTGTCCATGCTTTTATCTTCAGTAGACTGGACTACTGCAATGGTGTCTTCACAGGTCTCACTAAAAAATCTATTAGAAAGCTGCAGCTGATTCAGAACACCGCTGCTCGAGTCCTTACCAACACTAAGAAAGTGGATCACATCACTCCTGTTCTGAAGTCTTAACACTGGCTTCCTGTGTGTCAAAGAATAGATTTCAAAATACTGCTGCCGTTTATAAAGCACTGAATGGTTTAGGACCAAAATGCATTTCTGACCTCCTGCTAAATGATGAACCATCCAGATCTCTCAGGTCTTCAGGGACTGGTCAGCTTTCTGTCCCCAGAGTCAGAACTAAACATGGTAAAGCAGCGTTCAGTTATTATGCTCCAAATATCTGGAACAAACTCCCAGAAACATGCAGGTCCGCTGCAACTCTGACTACTTTTAAATCCAGGCTGAAGACTTTTCTTTTTGTCGCTGCTTTTAATTGAACTATTCATATCTTAGACTGCACTGTAACTTTTATCCATGTATTTTTTCTTTTAATGTTTATTTTATTAGCTTTTCTTTTTAATGACTTATTTTAAATGCCATTTTCTTAATGTCTTTCATTTTTTGTAAAGCACTTTGAATTGCCTTGTGTTGAAAAGTGCTATATAAATAAACTTGCCTTGCCTTGCCTAATAAAGATTTAATGTTTGATTTGTTGATGGGAATTAATTTGAATAAATGAACTCTAGGTTAACGGTACTCTTGCTATCACTACTCACCGACACTATAAACCTTGTCCCTCATGCTAGCCCTGACAACACCGGTAAGCACACCTTCATCTAGGCTGCACTGTTACGTGTCCTGACTTGTAGTGGTTCTCTCCTCTATCTACACTCTTCTTGTCATCTTTGTAAAACGATATCAGACTGGTAATTGACACAGCCATGACTTCTAGTTAAATTCAGTGTGGCTAAAATGAAAAGCTTTGTTAAAATATGCAAGCATGCGAAAGTCAAATTCAGCTTTATTGTCAAATATTCTACATGTGTTATACATCCAGAAATATCGAAATATCGTTTCCCACAGTGTGACATGTATACATAAAACAAAACAAAAAGGGCCTAGATAAACGTGGTATACATTAAACAAAGCAAAAAGGGCCGAGATAACCGGGGTATACAGTTTAAAATGTTAATATATTTAAAGTGTTAAAAGTGCAGTTTCAGTGCAAGTCAGTTGAAACGATCTTAAGTTGGCGTGACGTTGAAGTCGTGCGACCCTGCTGCTGTACTGGCTTGTAGTTCGTTTATAGCATAACGTTAGCATTTCGCTTTTGGCGACTAGATTTATGATTCAAAAATTATAAAAGTAGGGTTGACATGTGGAGATTATCCGGCTGAACAAAACGGGATCCCTCTCTTAAATGTGTGTCAACCACAGACCTTATTTCCAGCTATTTTCCAAAATCCTATGGAGAATTTGCATTGATTTTTCACGAAGGAACCGGAAGAAGTTTACTTCCGGGTTTTACGACACGTCACTGCGGTTCTCTATAATAGATGAGAGAAAAGTCACGTCACTTTACAGCCCCGCCCACTTTTGGGGAAACCAACGCTGTCATTTGAACGGCGATCAAGCCTGAAGCCACAGAGACCTTCTGTTACTGTCCTTTGTTCTTAGATGAAGTACAGAAACACGTAACTCTGGATTTGTTTTAATGTTTGAGGTGCAATAAACGACACAGCAGCTTTTTGGCATGTTAAAACTATTATTTTCTGCCTCGTTCATGAGAGTAACAGCTGGCGAAATTACAGCCTCGCCTACTGATTTTAATTTAACCATATATCGAGCCCGATTCTCAATTTGAAATGTGTGCTCTAAAATAATATTTATAAATGACTATTATCATTATTATAAGCAAGACAATAAATGGCAAAGATACGTAGAAAATAAACGTATTTAAGATACGTTCATAAGAAACCTAACTTGGGAGAAAATATGTTTCAAGAAGATATGTAGAAAATAAACGTATTTGAGATACGTTCATAACGAACGTAACGTGGGAGAAAATACGTTTCTTGCTAAACGTAATTGAGAATGCAGTTTAGTTCTGTGGGAACGTAATTTTTAGGAGACAGGGTTGCTGAGACACACAGGGAGGGATTTGTGGTTTTAGAAAAACACTCGTTATCATCATGTCAGGTTTTTGGTGGATTTAATCAAGTCTTGCATTGCAGAGTATGAATGTTCTCTTGATATTTTCAGTTGATAAATACTTGTGTAAAGTTTGTGAAGGCAGGAGGGAAGCTTCCGCGATCACCGTCTCCTCCCCGTTCCTCCAAACCCCGCCCCCTCCCTGAAAATAATGAGTGACAGGCCAATAGTGACAGGATAGAAACTTTATTATTCACTTAATCACTGATTGAGATATGATGAAGCTAACTTAATCTCATACATTCATGGGATTTATGTAACAGTAAGACAGATAATTTAAGTGTGCACCCACATGCACTATTTTAGTTTTTATAATGCTGTTGTAAATACTCCTGTTGTCTGCTGTGTTCAGACTTAAGTCATGTGTGTGATGCCACATTCAGGAAATTCAGTATCCTTTTTTTTAAACAGAAGACCGTTGCTAGAAGCTGCAGCTAGACTGCAGAAGTATTAGTTTTTTGTTTTTGAGGAAGGAACAATTTCACACACAGATATAGGGAGGTTAGACCATACAATTGATTTATTATGGTTTATAATTTAATGTCAAGACGAAGAAGAAGAAGAAGAAAAAGATGGCTGAACTGTTCAGTGTCAATCCTGTGGAGATGGAGATGGAGGTTATAAATCTCCAAAATCATGTTCAGCTTAAGTCTCAGCAAAACTCGAAACCTTTCTGGAACCTTGTACCCAGAAAACTATAAGAACATTCACCAAGCAGCACTGAACATGTCTGCTTTATTTGGTTCTGTTCTACATACCTTTGTGAAGCAGCTTGTTCTGACATGAATGTCATGAAATCTAAATACAGAACAAGACTGACTGATGAACATTTAAATGACTATTAGAGTGAACCTAAGTGGGTACACTCCAGCATTCACCTCTATGGTGGACTCCATGCAGTGCCATTCATTTCACTAACTGTGAAAAAGAGTGAATGCCAATTATTTTACACATGTGCCATAAGATGCTTGTCAGGTGGTGATTAAGGACATTTATGTGAATTCTCAGGGATGTACTTACTATGTGGGCCATAATAATATGTGAGAAATTTTCGTTTTCTTGGACCTTGATTTGTCGTAACATTTGTGATAAGCTTTAGGTATTTCAATTTCATACGTGTACAAAAGTATAGCTTAATTCAACTGATGAGGGCTGTACCAATATATATATACTACGTGAATAAATGTTAGCGATGTGATGCAAGTAGCTCTTGGCTACTTTCATTTTTTCAAAGTAGCTCTCAGATGAAGAAAGGTTGGAGACCCCTGCCCGAGTAGGACAGTAGGGTATAATGAGTTATTTCAGGTAAGATGGCGCCTGCCCATTAAGGGCTTTGTAGGCGAGAAGGATAATTTTAAATTCTATCCTGTGTTCTATAGAGAGCCGCAGTGACGCGTCCTTAAACCCGGAAGTAAACTTCTTCCGGTTCCTTCGTCTAAAACGCAATGCAATTTCTCCATAGGATTTTGGAAAATAGCTCGAAATAAGGTCTGTGGTTGACACATATTTAAGAGATGGATCACGTTTTGTTCAGCCGGATAATATCAGAGCACAACTGAAACATAACATCTGAAACGATGTAACAACATAATACACTTGTGGGGATGCTTGGGATGTGAGGAGTGAGGGACACGGCTTAGAACGGGCGTGTCGCCTGGCAGGACAGGAGAGTGTGTGCACCAGTCTGCCTTGATCTATGAATTCATGTCCGTGACACTCACTGCTTCCCACAGCTGTTTTATAGAAGGAAATTCCTTCACTTCATGAAAGTATTTTAACCACACACACCTCTACTACACACACATGACGGGTGTTATTTTCCCCATAAGGAACAAGTCGCTGCAAATTATCCCGCTTATTACACGGCCAAATTCTCAACAAAGTAACGACATGACTCCCAATATTAATTGAAATGCTTTTATGGATTTAGAAAATGTTTTTATTGATTTAAAAAATAGTTGTATGTATTGATTTAAAAAATAGTTGTTTGTATTGATTTAAAAAATAGTTGTATGTATTGATTTAAATTGACATGCATCCGCTAAGAAAAATAGTCCGTTGTTACAGTTTTTTAAACAGTCTGAATGAAACGGCAGCTCTCAGCTGTGTATTTACACAACTAATGGCCCATCAACCACAGCTCTCTCCCCCCCTCCCCCCTTGATCTTTCTTCTCCAGCAGCTAAATTAACGGTAGGTTACTCTGAGTGACAAGCTTACAGTTAGACACAACACTGTCATTGCAAGTGACCCTCAGTTAGTTGACTTTTATGTTCAACTGCTAAATTCGTTACTGATAAAAAAGGGCTTCTACTGTACCTAATTACCTTAACACTAGAACCGCCAGAGGTTTTTGTATAGGCCTACCTAAACCTGTCAAATCCCGCTATTAGAATGCAATTTTTAACAACATAGGGTGCTACATAACACACTTTCAGGAAAAGTCAGGGACTGGGAGACTTTAATATTTTATTGAAAAAAAGTTACATTGCACACACAAAACACACATCACACAAATTGACCCGCTTGGCGGTTCTAGTATTAAATAAACTCACTAATTAATGAAACCAGTTCAATACGCATTATTCTTATTCTTATCATTCTTTATGAGCGCAGAAATAGTCTTAAAATCAGATCTGTTTTTTAAATGAAATCTGACGGCAGGCAGTTAGCTCTGATCACCTATGACAAATGCGCCGCACCTAATCGCTGGCCATTCAGCCACAGACACTGTTCGAAATGGGGGGGAGCTAGGAGGAGCTTGGCTCCCCCGAAGAGGGAGGGAGATCCCCTGAAGGCTGACTTTGAGATAAATAGGGGGAGCCCAAAACAGTCGTGCATATTTGTGTCACACAGATTAGAAATGTTGAGTTTCTGTAAGTAACAGTTCTTGAAATAAATAATAGTTATTGTTCATTACAGTTTCTGAATATTTGTTTTATATGTGTGAATATGTCTGGGTGTTGCCATCTGTATGTGGCGGCGCTGCATTCTTACGTTGCTATGATTATGGCGGTGATGCCGGCGCGGTATTTGAAATGTTCATATTGATATTTTTTTAACTCTGGCTGTGTAATAAAAAAATATGGCAAAACGAAAACAGCCAAGCGTCACAGCTTTTGGATTCACAAGCAAAGAAGCGAAGGAGTCTAAAAATGACAACGTGAACGGAAAACAACTTTTAGTTGGCCGGCTGTAAGCGGCGTTAGGGCCGAGTTTGACAGCTCCACACAGAGGGAGAGGCCTGCCAATGCGGAGCCTGAAGAGGCTTCAACAACGGCCACATCCGCCGGCATAGTGACACCGTCTGTATTAGTAGAAGAGTGTTTTTATAGCAATTGATCGCATCCGCGCTGCTGCGCCAGTCAACAGAGCGTGCATGTGACATATTTAGTAGCAGGATGTGCTCTATAAATGCAAAATAAATATGCAAAAATAGGGCTCCCCGAAAGCAAATGGGTAATTCGAAAACTGACAGAGCTCCCTCTATACAAATCAAACTGTAGAAGGTGTGAAAGTACCTATTGTTTTAAATAATGGTCGGAATGTGACCTGTGAGCCTTCTGAATTACCGTGGGACAGCACATTCTAAACTAAAATGTTCAATCAATAAAGTAACATCTTATCTTATCTTAATAATATCTTCATATTAATAATAATAATAAATCATACAGTATGTGTCCGAAAGGGAGCAGGAGGAAGCAAACACAAAAATATACTGCATATTAAAGCAAACTATTGTAAAGGTTAAAGTATGAGCATAACAAATAAAGAAGTGTAATGTAAACATTTACATTATAATTATGATTATTTAATATATAAAGACTATATATTATTGAATTACAAGATTAGATATACTTTAGTTGATCTAAAATATTGATGTGTTAAAATGCTCTTCAAAACACAACTGAAAGTCCATGAAACTTGTCTTTCTGTATTTGTGAATGAAGCGCCATCTCCTGGTTAAAACCTGAAATTGAAAATCTGGCAACGCCCTCTTGGAAAATAGTGGGAGGGCTTAACATTCCTCTATACTAGGGATGTGCATCTCCATCACTGAAGCCGATGCGATGCGCATCTCGATACGTTGCCACGATACGATACATTAACGATACATTTGAAACACCAGGCGATGCGATACGATACGATTCACCCCTGTTGCGATACAGTTCGATACGATTTGATTCAACATTATGCGATTCGGGGCGATACGATGCGATTCAACACGATGCAAAAATAATGATACTTCAATATGGTACGACAGAGGATTTTTGTTTTATTCCTTATATGCAGCAAATCATACATTAACAAAAAAGTGCTTTACATATTTGGTACTGCACATCCCATCATCCCGTTTATTTGTTTACCTTTAAAAGCTCTCCAGAGTACAGTACAATTGTATAACACCTCACAGTTAAACAATGTAAGGATGCATTGCTCATGATTAACAATGTGCAAATAACAGCTACCATAGAGCAATGCCCATTCAGCTGCCAGCCTGATGTACTTAACACTCAGAGGCTAACTCACCAGTGAGCAGAAAGCAGTGGTTTCTATCTGAACAATAAAGAATACAAATAACCTTTCACAAACAGGTATTTCATAACTGCTTACAGTAAGGAAGACATTTAAACTATTATTGTCAGTCACAGGCTGCTGTAAACTAAACACCACTCTCTCTGACAGAACACCTCACTGAGTGATTTAACTCATATGTCTAACTTTCAGGTTTCTCTTTTCAGCCGCAGACCCCATGTCGCCTCTTTATGTGCGTCGCTAAGTTCCTCGAACTACTTGTGTACTTTAAAGCGGCTCGGCATCGTTAACAATTTGCGAGCGATTTTTCAAGGTGGCCTTCTGTAGTATATAGTGCCGCGCACATATACAATCAGGACGTTACTGATGGGGTGCGGCTGCAGAGTGATCTCTACTCTATACTGGTCTTTGGCTGGTGGTAGGCAGGAAGCTGTAAGCTGGAGTCCGAAATTCAGTGCTCCATCTGTAACCTTGCACTTTGATAAGTCTCGTGAACATTTTCACTATTTTGACATTTTTATAGATGAAAATTGAACTAAAGAAATAAATGGTAGATTAATCCATATTGAAAATAGGTGTCAGCTGCTACACTAATTATAATAGTTATATTTCTTAATTAATTAAGATAAGATATTACTGTATTGATCCCAATTTGGGAAATGTTTGTGTTGCAGCAGCATAACAAGAAAAACAAAATATAAGTTATTATATATACAAAAGTATGTGAGGGATGGAATATTAAATTGAATATAAATGTAAAATGTACATGTGATTTTACGTCCAAGAGAAGCTATGGAGCAGAGAGTTCTCTGCCAGCCAGAGTTGATTTGTTATTAGTTCAATATGTCAAACTGATTTCCCTGACTACAATCTTTAGTTATATGGTGAAACGTTATGCTGCTTGTACTAATAAGACTTATCATATAAGCCACACAGGTTTTATTAGGATGTATTCATTATCTTTACTTGTGTTGCGGTCTTTTCAGCAGCGCCATCTCTATAACGGCGATACAGTCCATAGCCGTGGGAACATGTTTCAAATGGGGGGTGCTGTGGGGATGACAACAGGGCTGCTTCTGACCAATGTGCTGCCCTCTAGGCAAGATTTTAGCTGGCAATGAAAAACCTCTACAAAAGACCAATACACTATGAAAAGAGAAACATATTGACATGGTGGACAGCTTATATAAAAAGGCTTCAAATGTATTTAGTATTATAACATGTTTTAATTGGGGGCTGGACTTCACATCCTTTCGGGGGGTCCGGGGGTGGCCCCCCCGGGAAGATTTTTTAAACATTTTAAAGTAAAATGCTTCAATCTGGTGCACTTTGAGCGCCCAATTACTAGAGACTGATCTAGGGGGTACAACTCAAAACACCCATATGAAAAAGATCGGTTTGCATTTTATTAATCAAATAAGTATGTGAACATTTTCAATAACCTACCATAGCCAATAACAAATACATGTAACTTATTTTATTTTTGTTGTTCATTCATATCTTATTTTACCAGTTAACATTTATTTATTTATGCATATTTTTAAATCTCTCCAACTTTAAACAATATGTTTGGTTTACTGTCCTATAGTATACATTGGAATGATTTCAAACCTGTTTTTATTTATCCTAATAATTATAAAGGTGTGCCTTGGAAATATTTGTTTACATAATTGTGATCAATACGTTTGAGACTCACTGAGATAATTTAGACTAAAGTGAACTATCTAAACCTCAGAGTCCTTCACCTCACTGAGCCTCTCAGTCTGACAGGAGAACTCTCCCTCCACATTATTGTAGAAACAGCTTCTTATATCCGTTAGCGCAGCAGAAGCTAACAACAATCCCCGCCGGTACCGGTGCACCCCCTCTCTCTATCTCTCTCTCACTTTGGCTGTGAGCTGCGGGCGCCTGATAAGCCAACATCCCCCACTTTCATCACTACAGCGCCCATCGTACGGGGCAAATGGAAAATGTAACCGGGGTGAAAAGGGTGTTATCTTTACTTAATTATGAATGTTGTTACATCAAGGCTGAAAATTCTTTTTTTTGGTATTATATTAGTATTATATCTTGTAGAAGTGCAGATCCCCTGTGATCCACCAGGGGGTGCTGCAGCACCCTCAGCACCCCTACTTCCCACGGCCCTGATACAGTCACTACCCATTATTTACATTTCACCGTGACATGGACAAAAATGTAACGTCAGCTTACCTCATGGCACGAATCCAGACTCTCCTTTGGAAAACATTGGCCGGGAAACGATAGAACAAGCACGTTTCATGCGAAGACCTGTGGCTGCAACCCGGAGCAAAGCAACAAACCATTGCGTAGCTAACTAGTAGCGCTAGCTTTAGCTAACGTTAGCCAACGAAACGAACTGCCGAGTAAAATTGGAAAACACTGGTAATTAATTATTCTATAATTTGTAAAACTACGGTGTTAAAAACGACAATTTCAAAAATACAGATTCTAATGGTCAGATATAGATATACAGATACTAAAGATAGGCAGGTACTTGCTTTTAAGCAGAACACAGGGGGAAACAAACTTAGCGGGAGTGTTTACGTGTTCGGCGTAATGACGTACAACGGCCTCGACAATTTCTGTAGTCCTATTCAGCCATTCGGTAACAACCATCGTTTTTCAGACACGTAAACTCTTCAAAAATCCCCAGTGGGGTCACTGCTGATGTATTTAATGTCGTAGAACAAAACGTCAATTACCTCTTAAATTTGTGTCAACCACTGACCTTATTTCGAGCTATTTTCCAAAACCCTATGGAAAAAATGCATTGCTTTTTGAGGAAGGAACCGGAAGTGCCAAAAATGCTAACTTACTTCCGGGTTTTACGACGCGTCACTGCAGTTCTCTATAGGGAGCCAGTATAAGGCAGCCAGAACAGGAGTAATGTGGTCCCTTTTCCGAACTCAGGTTAGTAAATGTGCAGCAGCATTTTGAATCAGCTGAAGCGACTTAACTGTCTTTTTGGTACACCCGGATAATAAGGAGTAACAATAATCTAGCCTTGAAGTAACAAATGCATGGACTAGTTTCTCTGCATCGTTTTGAGGCAAGGTATGCCTGATTTTTGCCGTAGATGAAAAAAGGCGGTCCTTGAGATTGATTTTATGTGGGCGTTAAAAGATAAATCCTGATCAAATATAACACCAATATTCCTTACAGTCTCACTGGAGGCCAAATTAATGCCATCCATAGTTAGTATATCTTTAGATAATTTGTTTCGTAGAGTCTTTGGGCCGAGTACAATAACTTCAGTTTTAGCTGTGTTTAACAAACAATTAAGGTCTTCCACGTTTTTCCAAGTCCTTGAGGCAGTCTTGAATTATATTTAGATGATTGGTTTCATCAGGCTTGATGGATAAATATAGTATCATCCGCATTACAACGAAAATGTACAGAGTGATTCCTTATAATATTGCCTCACGGAAGTATATAATGTGAACAAAATAGATCCAAGCACTGAGCCCTGTGGCACTCCATGGCTAACTTTGGTTTGCATGGAAGATTCATCGTTGACACGTACAAACTGAGAGCGTTAAGATAGATAGGACCTAAACCAGCCTAAAGCAGTTCCCTTTATGCCAACTAAATGCTCTAGTCTTTGCAATAGGATGTCATGGTCGATAGTATCAAATGCAGCACTAAGATTGAGCAAGACAAGAATAGAGACAAGTCCTTTTTCTGAGGCTATTATAAGGTCATTTGTGACTTTAACCAGAGCTGTCTCTGTGCTAAGATGTGTTCTAAAGCCAGACTGAAAATCTTCAAATAAATCATTGTTTTTTAAGTAATCATACAACTGTTTTGCGACTGCTTTCTCAAGAATCTTTGAGAGGAACGAAAGATTAGAAATAGGTCTATAGTTGGCTAAAACCTCTGGACCGAGGTTGTGCTTTTTAAGAAGAGGTTTTATCACTGCTACTTCGAATGATTGTGGAACATAGCCTGATAATAATGTCCGTCTTTTCACTGAATTCTCGTCTTGAAAAGGGTACTCACAACAATTCCGCAACAACTTCATCTTCACCTGTTGCACTTGTCATTTCAACGTTAAAAACAATAAAACGGCATTAATTGCTTCGTCGCATTCATCTATCCTCTGTCTCGAGCCAGTTAACTAGCGGGCCTTCTAGAGTACCCTGGAACCGAGGGAAATTCTGAAAGAATACGCCCATTGGATACAAATCAATATATGATTGGTTGATCAAACTGTCAGTCCAAACGTACGCTCTCATTCAGTGCAACGGCCAGGGGATTCGATCAAGGATGTAGAATACCTTGGTTGAAGGACAAGATCTGATTGGTTGCTTTCTTTTCTAACACAAAACCACTGAAATGCGTAGTGCATCGTCCGACAAGGACAAACAAATCAACGTAACACTGTAATATTACAGATCAACAACACAGATACGATTCTCATTTATTCATTTTATTTATATAATTAAATCGATTTTTTGTTTTATCTGAGTGTATTCTCTGAATACCTTGAAGGCCCTGACGGTTCGCCACTGCATTTAATAAATGTATCGGTATACCAGTAAAGGAGGTAGGGAAGTAACCAAACATGAGACAGGTAGAGCAGGAAATAGCACCCGAGGGTGGGGAAAGAGCCATGGCGGACGGCAAAAAAGCCAGATATTATAGAATTAAACAAATAAATAAAAACAAGGATAATTATGTGTTATTGTTGAATAAATAACAGTTTGTTATTTATAAAAGAATAATAAATTAGAAGGAAAAAATATATTTAAAAAAAATACAGATTGCAGTAATCTGAGGCTCCGAGTCCCATTTATTTTCCTCACGGATGGCAAAAAAAGTCCGACATTATACGATTTAAAATAAATACATTAATGGTGGCTTGATATTGAGTAAGAAAATGTTTTTATGAACCACACAGCTACCGGTCTTCCAAGACCCGACCGGACAAAAAGACGTGGTGCAGGCACGAAACATTATTGGCAAGAAAATCTACTAGAGATTGTACAGTGCAATCAGAGAGATACAGTATGTCCACGTTTTTGAGCAAGTCCACGCAGTCTTTGTCAAGTCTGTCACCACCTTCGCGCAGCTGCTGGCGCCACTTCGTCCGGTCCTCCACCAGCCTCTCCCAGCTGTCCGTCGCGATGTCCAGGGCCTTCATGTCACGTTTTACGACATCCTTGAAGCGCAGCAGTGGTCGTCCTCTGCCTCTGGAACCAGCGCTCAGCTCGCTCAAAAAAAAAGGGGAAAATCATGTTGGTGAACACGAATCAATAGATTACATGTTGTGACTATAACAATAAATGCAGTGAGACTGGGTTGTTTATTTGCATTTGTTTTATAGTTTAACAAACTATTTTTTCAAGAATGTAATTATTTGCATTACATATCATTTATCTTATCTTATCTTATTTAGCTGACGCATTTATCCAACTTACAATAAGTGCAAAAACCATAAAGATTCAAACTCTGAACATCAAGGAAAGTGCAGATATATTCACTTAAGCAAGATCATGGTTAGTGCTGGTGAATTAGATACAAGGCCTAAATTAACTCAACAAGTACTTATTTGTATTATGTCTCCGTCTCTATGAACTGCCTTCATGCCCACCCCCAGCTTTAAAAACATTCTGTAAATTGCATGGAGGACAGTAGAGCCGAGCATATGTGATGCGAGGCCAGCATCATGAGTAAGAGCTGCCAGAAGGAATTAAATGCCTAACTGATGGTATGAAGGGCCCACTAAATTTCACTTAAAGACTTTTTCTTAAAATGTTATTATTTTAATTTTAATATGCACATGATTTATTTTCTCTCCCTAACCCTCCAACACCCAATACTTATTTGCAGATGCCACACGATGCTGTGCGTCCGTTCTCATTTCCTTCCACCAGACTGAAGGGTAAATTCTGTTATTATTCTAGTTCTTGAATTGGTACTTGTATGTTTCATGAAATTCTTCAAAATGATAGTTAAATTGTGTGAATTATAATCAGTAGGTTAATTTAATTAACATGTTGAAACCTAGTTAGAATGAGCTAGTTTGGAACACTTTAACACTTATCTGAACTTCAATAACATTTATATTTTTATATTCTGATTTCACCTAGAAAGCATAATTGAATCCCTCTACAATCCAGCACACAGCATTCAGCCACCACTGTGTGATATGAACATTTAAGAGGTGCGTCAGTAGTTTTATTGATGGTCTGTTTCTTGCCACTTTGAATTGATAGCTTTAGATGACGTTGCTGACCTCTTGATATAATGTCATAATGCACAAAGAAAATAGATTTAGATTTTATGGAAAACTACCAGATGATTTCAGTGTGGGTAAGGGGTTCAGATTTCCCTCTCACATTCTTAAACATGCGTGTGTATGAGCATTTAAACTGTCATAACACATATATACATGTAGCTTTCACATTCCTGTCAGATTTTCCTTTAGAGATAGCCAAGTGTTGGGCCGAACCACGCCCCTTAGCTCTGATATAATGAGCATATACCACGGCCTGTCGTGAGCTATTGCTTAAATATATTTTGGATTTCTATTGAATTGTTGTTATATGTTTACTGTTGTGGGCTGAGGCATTGTGCTTCCACTTGGAGTAAAACCTTCATGTAATATCTGTTCATCTTTGACTATTTGTAGATGGAGCTGTTGTAAAATGTGTCTTAATTATGTTTATTTACTTGTTCCAAGGGCGTTATGACTTGCATCTTTCACTATATGTCTGTCAAATTTGCCAGCAGCAGTGGACCCCCGACTTGAAAGTCCTCCTTAAGAGTGGATACTGGCCAGCTTCGGTCAGTATTTCCACAGTTTACACCTTGGACCTCCTGAGCTCCTTTGAAGAGCTCAAGGTCATCTCTCCGGGATTCTCAAGGAGGGCTTCGAAGCTGGATGAAGAAGGGATGGAGGTGGCTGTATATCGCCATGGGTTTCTTTTGAAGGCCTTAAATATGTACAGGGGGGAGATACTCGCCTACCCCCTGTATCTTCAAAAGGAACTCATGCCAGCCAAAGCCAAGTTCTTCGCCATGGATGTGGCTTGCAAGTACTGGCCGTACATGGAGAAAGCTGCAAGTGTCCTTCCTGCTCTCCAGGAGCTGACCACCATGAAGCCATTCCTCAGTGTAATGCATGCTCGAGCCCATGCTTCCAAATGCGAGGTATGTGAAATATTTTTGTATCACGTACATTTATATTTTTTATATTTATAGTAAATATCTAAGCTATACTGTTTAGTATAGTAGTATGTAGCCTCTTTGCACAACAATTCCAGCAACCTTTTACCATCAGATTATATGGAGTGGGAAGAACCAGGAGGGAGCAGGGATGACCGCTGGGGAAGAGGTGGAGTAGGTCAACAGCTACCTGTCCCGTTGTGCCTTGACAACAAAATACATGTCCAAAGCAGGTGAGTGGAAGGTTTTGCCCTATTATTGCATACTTTTTTAGATGACACATCATAACCTCATTATTGCTTTCAAAAGCACGACTGGACATGCTCACAGTGCATGCAATGGTATGGAACAGGAAAAAGGTGACTCCCTTCATCAGGCACTTTCCACAAGATATGTGAAGGTGAGCCTCCTATTAAAGGTGTTGTTGTGTCCTTTGTCATTTTGCACATGGCTTGTTGTTAATAATAGCAAGTTTTAATCTTGATAAATGTCCATCGTCTACTGTTTATCACGGCTCCTGGAAGAGACTGCAAGTCTTGAGGAACTCAAGACGGAGCTACATTGTGTCTCAGATGACATGGTTTCGACGTGGATTTCCGACGTGAAGGAATGGGCATCTGGTAAGCACGATGAGATAACACCAGCTACATATCATTGTCCATGACTGTTTGAATTTACAGATTTGATCCTAAAGAGCAGCCAATTTTAAGGCAATAAGGCTGATTTTTCATGCCACGTAATGGGACCCTCACTGGATTTCAGTAGACAGGGAGTTAATCTTCAAGCAATAGCAAGCCAACTATGTGTCCATGTTTATCTCTGATATGTTCCAGTTTCCATAGTTGTACCATCAATTTGTGTTAAAAGGTGTTAAATATGTTGCACAACTTTGTTTCTCAAAACCGTTAGGTGTTGTGTAACAGTACATTTTACTGCCAATATTATTTCTACAGGAACATCAGAAACATCGGGTTCTTCTGAAGACATCCTTCAAACAGCACTGCAGCAAAGCATTGAGGGGCTTTACCTAAGTGTGAGGCAGCGGCAGCAATCCCTTTACCGACAGAATGGTATAACAATATAATGTTTTAGGTTGCAGATTCAACCTACTGAATTATATATATTTTTTGCACTTGCAAATATAGTTTGTCACATATCCCTATCCCACTACTTCATGTCTTTTTCAGACAGCAGCAAGCTCCGCCATCGACTTCGAAAGAAGCTTGCAGACGACAAAAAGCGCCTTAATCAGGAGGTACTGAAGTACAACCAGCTGGTACACGACTCTGCCAGAGGCATAGATGTTGCTGCGGTGGAGCATTCCCTCTCTGAAGGGAGCATCATGTCCGCGCTGTGACCGTGGGAAGTTCATGGCATGAGTCAGTTTTCAGATATTTCATAATAATTAATTTGAAGTTCTGTTATATGAAGGTATACCTTGCTGAGTTATGCACATATCATGTAGAGTGTTATAACGTTCATTTAGTTTAAGGGTATATCTTAAGTTTTCTTATTGTGTATACATTTGATTATTTTGAAAGTACATGTTTGGAGTTTTAAACATATTGTTATGCTATAATGTAAATGTGATTCATGTATATGCATAACTGTGATTGGATTTTAGCTAACTTTACAGCCAAGAAAAAGATACTTGATCAAGTCATGCTTACACAGAGACTGCAAGAGGAGAAAGGCATCCTATTGTGGGAGATGGCGCAGCATTGCACATGGTTGCAGAACATGGCAGTTGCTCTAAAAAATAAGGTGGCTGAGGAAGGTAAGTTGAAAGCAAAACTTAACCTACCTTGTAAAGTATGAGTTTTAAAGGAAAAAAAGTCAGCCCATATCATTCTTGGTCACAGAAATTGGATGGAGTATAATGGCCTTTGCCAATTCGACCCGGCCATTTTACATAATGAAGTCCCTTGACAGTGACAATCATCTCTATATGTACATGGGAGAGAATATACTCCATTGAAGTGCTCTGGCCTCGTGAAGCAATCTTACTTTATAGTATGTCCATATAACAATATTTTGTGTATTTTCAGATGTAGACAAGGGGAATGGAGGACTTGGGTGCACCCTAAGAAGGAAGCATGCTGAGGCGTTGGAGAGGTTGCAGGTGGTACTGCAGCAGTACAAGACTGCTTTAGGTCCTGATGCTTGTTTCCTTCAACATGAAGAGGAAAGTCAAAGTGGCCTAAGCAGTCCAGACACCAGTGAAGATGAAGAAGGAAACATAATTTAGGTAATTTACTTATGAATTAATGTACAGTATCTTTGTTGATTTAACCTCAACCTAGACATGTTGCTGTTACTTTTGTATGCATTAATGCTAAACATACATTGTGTATTCAAAAACCTCAAATTTGGTTTCTGATCTGCCCCTCTTTTTTTGTTTCTCTGTATTTCCCCAGATTGCTGCTGCTCTCAAGCACGAATATCCGCCAAGACTTGATGTGCTATCAGAAATGTAAATACTTTACTGACTTTATATTTAGAGATTGTATTCATACTCCTCAATGGAAGATCACCCTTGAATATGTTGACCATATGACTTTTCCCTATGCCGCAGCATCAGGCCAAACATTTCACTTGTACACAACTTAAATTGTATTGAAGAAAATGCTCAGCGTCCCTGGAATGCATCCTGAGCAATGAACCATTCACTTTTGATCCTTTTTGAAACACTAGAATGTAAATTCCTAAATCTCCAAGTATATCTTGCTGGTTACCATACAACTTGGTGAGCACATCATTGTCCAAGAGCAGGAGGTCTTTCCCTTTTTTCCCAGAACGGGATGCCTATGCATTATTATTTTCGATCTCTTATAGGACTTACCTGTCATTAACTTTATATGACTGCACCTGTTACACCGCAGGCCAATAACAGCTTTCCTCTAATTGTTCATTTTTGTTTCTTTTGCATTACTTGCTTTAATTGCTTTGTCAGTTATATTTCCTTTTTGATCTCCAGCTATTAACCTGATTGATGGAAGTACATCAATCAACATGTACAATGCACAGTCTTTTAGGATGTATAATTAGGGACATTGAGATAAACAACAAATAGTTTATTTGGTGAATCACCTCATTGTTGTTCTCAAAACCAAATAATACATTGTTATAAATTGTTATATTTGATTTACACATAAAATGTACATGTTTAATATACATAGTTAAATCCTAAAAAAATGGTTCTGTTGTGTGATTTCTTAATACTGTATGTTATAACCGTTTGCATAACTTGATTTTATGTTCTGTTGTACACGCTTTTCATGTTAGACTAACCCCAACGCTCTAGAGTCAAGACATACACCCTTATGGTGGCCTTTTACTTGTATTGTGGTGAAACACATAAGTAAACCATTGCCAGAGAGGACCATTTTATTGTTTTAAAAACAATGTTATTGATGTGGTTGGTTGATGAATAAATATAAATTAAGCATACGTCTGTGGTACTTTTTGTTGTTTACATCACACTGCATTATAATGCGTTTGGAAATAAATTCATTTAGAAGTAACAATATGGGTTAGCACTTGAATATTTTTGTAAAGAGATGATCCTCATCCGGAACACTGGTTGTTGGTTTAAGATAAGTTAGAACTTTATTGATCCCAATTTGGGAAATCTTTGCGTTGCAGCAGCATTAAAACACATGGCATTATACAATACAAATAAAAAGACAAGAAATAAAGAAGAAAATATACATGTTGAATTTACAAATGAGCAATAACAAGATATGCAAGGTATTATATTTACATAACTATGTGACAGATTGTTACAGCCGCTGCCTTCCTGGGGCTGTCAAGGCTGGTAAACCTGCTTGTGTGTGTGTGGGTGTGTGTGTGTGTGTACACCTGAGCGGTGCAGTTCCTCCGACGTCCCGCCCTCGCTGCATCCGAAGAGGTGATTGGATGAGACGTCATCCAATCCCCACCCTTTCCGGAACATCTCCCGGGGGGAGGAGTACAAAGGCTGGGAACGGAGATCATTCTGGAGGCGGTATGCACCTTTTAAGTTGTTTGCAATCCGCCAAAAGCAAGAGAAGAACATTCTGGAGGCTCTGTGTAGGGAGACAGACGCCTCTAGCCTCTCGATACTTACTGTGTGTGTTTATACTGTTAGCTCCCCCTGTAATCCGCAGATACTTAGCCGAGTGCAAGTAGTGTGTTGTACCTTTCTTATTGTGTAACGTTGTGTAGGAGTATTAGCTTAGACCCAGGTGATTAGCACCTGTTGACCAGCTGTTGTTATCTGTTTAAAACGTGTTAGCTTAGACCCAGGTGATTAGCACCTGTTGACCAGCTGTTATCTGTGCAAACCGTATTAGTTTAGACCCAGGTGATTAGCACCTGTAGACCAGCTACACAGGGGCGGCGCCAGGGGGGAGCTAGGGTGTGCTGAAGCACCCCCCAGGATTGCCAAAGCACCCCCTAAGCACCCCCAATAAATATGTTTTTTTTCGAATTTTTTTTTTTTTTTTAAATTAAATTAAATTAGAAAAATTATTGATTACATCAATGCAAATGTGAAACAAACAAATGTTTGACCAAAAACATAAAGCCAACACAGGTGATTAGGCCATGGCCAGCACCCATTAGATTTTTGACCTACCCATAGGCTAAATTACTTTGTGACACTTTAGTAACTTCCTGTTAGCTGGAGCGCCAAATTATTTGCTAACAGCAAAGTGACGTTTTTTAGTCCTTAAACGTCCACGTGTGGACACTCAATCAAAACCACCTGAAAGCGAGAGGGATTCTGCACATAATAGGCCTCGTGAGTACAAGTAGCTTACTTCTGGCTCTCTGTGTTTCATTCAAGCTCTGCTCTGTGTGTGTGTGGCACGAGCCATTTTGTGTGCGTGCGCGAGCACCGGTGGGTCTCTACCGGAGATCGTTGTGGTTAGCATCTGGTGCTAGCTAGCCAAGCTAACGGATATAAGGAGCTTTTTCAACAACAAAGTGGAGGGAGAACTCTCTCCTGTCAGACTGAGAGTCTCAAATAACCTCAGCTCAGGTGAAGTAAAGGACTCTGTGTTTAAATAGTTAACTTTAGTCTAGTTATCTCAGTGGGTCTCAAATGTTTTGTTTTAAAAGGGGAGTGATTTTTTAAATATCTATAAAGAAATAGTAAATCTGTTTACAGTTCTGTTTCATATGTAGGTTGAGAGATGTATCCATAGATCTCTTCATTTTGCTCTCAAAGTGCACCAGATTGATGCTTTTAACTTCAATATTTCCAAAAAAATCTTCGGGAACATTTCAAAATGCAAGATGGGGGGGGGGGTGGTGCTAGTGGATCGCCGGAGCTGTTAGATTACCATTAACATGCTTATATTGTAGTTCTAAGTGCAATGCATGCCCTGCGGCCTGTAGCACCATCCTTGATGGAGCATATGTGTGGGCAGGAAAGGAGTGAGCAGAGAGTAGAGTAGTTGTCGAATTTTGTTCTGTTTTCTGTGACTATCTGCCTCACCCTGTCAGACTTTCAGTTGCACTAAAGAGACGTGTTACCATGGAAACCAAACAATGGTTCAGCTGAATTAAAGTCCGAGTGGAAACAGTTGTGTGTAAATCTGATTTTGTGAGAAATCGGGAGAAATATGACCCCGGGAGGAAACCGGGAGAGGGCAATGAAATCGGGAGTCTCCCGCGAAAATCGGGAGGGTTGACAAGTATGAGTTGCAGTAGAAAATTCAACTGTAGCGCTGGTGCATTAATGGGAAACCCTTAAAGTTTGAGCACCCTCTATGAAACGTCAAGTTACCCCACAGCACCCCCTAGAGAAAATCTCTGGCGCCGCCACTGCAGCTACAGCTGTGTGTGTGCAGCTTTCTTGATTCATATTTTGTACTCCGTGTAACGGGAGGGTTTTGTTTCTTTATAAACTTCCTTTTGAAGTTCTCTCTTGTTATAATAAAACCACTTATAATTATTACCAATACCACTCTGGTCGTGTTATTTCACTTTGGCTCCCCTAGCCCAATAGGGAACGTAACACAGATGGAATATTAAATATTACACTGAATATGTCAAATGTACAGTGAAGAGAAAAACTATGGAGCAGAGAGTTCTCTTCCAGCCAGAGATGATTTGTTGTACAGCAACACGTTCTCACTTCCAACCCATCACATGTTGACGGACGGTCAGGGCCCCTCCCCGTCACCGACTTGCATAGAGCTCCCTGAACGTTGGTAATAGACACGTTGGGATCGCGGCGAAATGCTCTCCGCAGATCCATTCCCACAGCGTTTATTAACCTTTTTCTTACTCAATATCAAGCCACACTTATTGTTTTTACTTCTTTATTTTAATTGAATAATGTAGGACTTTTGTTGCCGTCAGTTATGGGGAGAGTAGGGGCTCAGAATACTGAAATCTGTATTGTTTCATCGTTTTTTCCTTCTAATTTTGTATTCTTTTCTAAACCACACACTATTATTTACTCAACAACACATAAGTATCCTTGTGTGTATTTATTTGTTTGAT
Organism: Notothenia rossii; assembly: GCF_949606895.1. Taxonomy (NCBI): domain Eukaryota; kingdom Metazoa; phylum Chordata; class Actinopteri; order Perciformes; family Nototheniidae; genus Notothenia; species Notothenia rossii. The sequence goes on along the minus strand of NC_136903.1, from coordinate 56,036,170 downwards.
TAATAAACACAAGTTGGAGTCCGTCAGGACCGAGGGTCGGAGCAGCTCATTTGCTTTAGAGAATTTTACACCCGGAAGTAAGTATTCTCTCCGCTTCGCTTGACAAAACCATCCATGGACAAACCCCGTGATAGTCCTCAAGCTCTGATTGGATGTTTGAGTGTGCGCCGAGGGTTACGCCGAGCGTCGAACAACACTTTGAAATGGGATGGAACCACGGCAGACTGTCCAAAACTGGATTTGAACGGGTCCACCCCCTCCCCCACCCCGTCCCCAGAACTACAAATGTAGTAACTGTGTAGTAACTACACACTATTGTGTGTTTCGCAACATGTTCTATGACACGTCTCTGCTGGGAATTGTAGTTTTAAAAGACGTTTCCATATTTCCCATAATAAGAAGTTACCAGTATTAAACTGTGTACATCCCTGGAGGTTTAGGGGATAGGAAACACTCACATTTAAAACATATAATTAATAAATGGGGGAAAATTGCTTGTGCCCATAATGGGCCGCATTAATATATATATTAATGCGGCCCATTATGGGCAAATATGGCAGTAGCCATCGATCATCTTAAGATAAGATATACTTTATTGATCCCAAGTTGGAAACATTTGCGTTACATCAGCATGTGTAACAGTTGTAAATATGCAGTGGTGTTTATTTGTAAATCATTTAGTATAATCACACAAATTCTGTGTTTTGTATTTAATAATTCTGTGTTCTTTATTTATTGAATGTTCAATACCTGACAAGGTCGGAGATGAACAACTTGGGTCGCAGGTTCCTCAACAGTGCATTACAAGACATCTATCAATATGTGTGTATACCTCCACCATTAAACTGTCATATTCTGCACATTTCTTATACTATCTACATACATCTTATAAGAGTATAATACATATGTATAATATCAGTTAAAATAAGTGCTTAAACTTACAGTAGTTAACATTGCAGGAAAGCAATATATTAGTACTTTGTCAGGCTTAATATTTATACCCCCAAAGCTTTTTTCTTATTCAAAATAAGACCTTAACCTAAAGTATTCTTTAATGTTTAAATAAAGCCTTATTAGTTTGTCTGTCTGTGTCTCCTATTAATATCTAATAATAAAAATAATACATTTCAATAACGTGCTTTAACCACCAGGTGTCCCTTTCAATCAGCTGTGCACCATTATGGTGTAAATATACCAATATACTGATTGGATCAAATATAAAAGTCAGCCAAATTAGTATTGATACTGTAAGGAGTTGACCGTCCGTCAACATGTGACCGGTTGGGAGTGAGAACGTGTTGTGTACAGAGTTATTGCAGTGGGCAGGAATGTTTTCCTGTATCGGTTCCTGTGACAGCAGTCTGTTGGAGAAGGAGCTCCTGTCTGTCCAGCTGCAGGTGGAGAGGATGGGTGGGGTTACCCATGATGGAACCAGAATAAGGTTTTTTTGGCTTACACGCCTTTCATCGTAGTGGAAAATGTTGTGATATGCCAGGGGTGGGGAACCTCCGGCCCCCGGGCCGTATACGGCCCGCGAGACCATTTGCTACGGCCCTCGAGGTAATTTATAAACACACGCAAAAAAGAAAAAAATTAAAGAAATCTAAACCGCCCAAAAATTAAACAAGCGAGTGCCTGTTTTTCCTGGCCATGGTCAGGGTCCTTGAACACAACACGAGCCTAACGTGTCCTCACGTGGTATATGTGTCGTCTGACAGGGGTGCAGTTCTTCTGACGGAGAGCACCAGAGCGTCGTACCCATAAAGAGCCGGACACATGCCGCAGTATTTTCGTGGCTTTGTCTTTAGTTGTAATCCCAGTGGCAATCTGTTCATCTGTCATACTGATCATACAGTCAATAACTTTGTTGTTATTAGCATCTGGTTAGCTAGCTATGCTAACGAATATAAGAAGCTTTTTCTACAACCAGTGAGGTAAAGGCACATCTTTATATGATCATTATAGTTATAAAAAAACAAGATAATAAAGTAAACGGGTATAAAATACTATATGACAGTAAATATTTTTTTTTATTAATAAACAAGAATACAGTTTGAAAGGGGAGTGATTTGTAAAATATCCATAAAGAAAAATAAATCTGCTTACACTTCTGTTTCCTATTGATGTTGAGAGATCTATCCATAGATCTCCTAATGTTGCTCTCAAAGTGCACCAGATTGAACCTTTTAACTTCAACATTAAAAAAAAAATCTCGGGGGAGCATGCCCCCCGGACCCCACTGGAGGAGGTGAGGACCCCCCTAGAGGAGGTTAAGTCCCCCCCACTTAAAGCAGTCCACATGGATAGGAAACTAAATACTTTTGCACACATCTTGTTTCCAATATGCTTTCTGTTTTGGTGGTCATGCCACAACCGTGCACGTGAATGCATGCACGAGTAAAATATCTGGATAAAGAGGTTGCTTTTTCTTTGCACGGCATGAAAGAAAGGCGAAATGAATGGGCTGTGATTTTAGTATTTTTAAGCAGAGGTCAATAATTTGTACGGCCCTCGGAGGATGTTGAAAAAATTGAAATGGCCCTTGAGAGGAAAAAGGTTCCCCACCCCTGTGATATGCAATATGTTTGGATAGTTTCACCATTGAAATGCGTTTGATAACACTAGGTGCTCTAGTGCCAAAGTTGTGGCCCTAAAAAAATATCAACTATTCATTTGTATGGCATCCAGAGCTTCCACATTTTAGGCAATATGTTTTTTGATTTAAAATATCATCAATGTCATAAGCAATGGTTACATTAAAACCCTCCTATTGTATTCGTTTCCCCCCCTTACTTTGGTGTTCGCGGTCAAATTTGACCGGTCCTGTTTTAACTGCTATTACATTAACACAGAAACCATGAATTATCACCAAATTTCATTAATTTCATCAACATTGTATGTTGAGTTGGCACCTCAGCTCAAAACATACAAAAACATAGAAGAATAAAAAGTTAACCCATTGAAATGATATGAGAGCAGTGCTACAAACTACAATTCCCATTAGATAAGCGCCCAACAATCGTTACGAAGTACACAGAGCTGACATATTTGTAGTTCTTCCGGCGTGTGTGCGTGGACTCGTTCGACTTTTCTTGCGTTGACGGCCGTATAGGCTCCATTCCCTTTCAGAAATCCGTCAATCGGGCGCGATCCGAAACCAAACCCTGTGTTTCAAAAAATATAAAATACAAATTTGCACTTTTGCATCCTTAGCAAAGGCAGTATCGTTTGGGTGGCGATCTGAGTTCGGGTACCGTATCTGTGACGTGACAAAGGGTCGCCGTGACAACGTGGTGATGAGATGTGGATAACTTTCCAGATAAAGACCATCCTGATACTCGAGTTGTGGTTTTCAATAAGTGAAAAAGAAAATTCAAAGTAATCACTACCATTTTAATATCTCAAGCATTTGTCCCCAAAAGCTTTCAAATGTAGTAGCAAAACCAGTGATCCAGATCAGGATCATTTTAATTAGGCCTATAATTAAATGATATAATAATAATACATTTTATTTTTAGAGCGCTTTTCTGAAACCCAAAGACGCTTTATATGCAAGCCTACCTCCAAAGCGTTATACTTCGGAAGTTAAACAAATTAGATAAGGCAGTGGATGGCAAAGTACCAGATTTCACACATGAATATGCTTAAAATAGGTTATGGTGTTCTTATCACTGACAATGAAATCATGTAGTATTTCAACTGCAATTTCCTAAAAAGTCAAATGCATTTTGGTGGAGGTTTTCATCTTATTTCTAATAGAAACATATTAAATATGACTCAAATGGAGCATATAAACAAGAGAACAAACGTGCAAAAACAAAACTGGTTTTCAAATAACAGATTTTATTTTTATGCATTATCCCGGAGAATTCTTCGGCTGCCAGGAATGAGCCCACTCCTTGCCACTGAAAACAGAATGGAATAATGTTAGTTACAGTTACTGGTTTTGTCTTTCCGAAAAGCATAAACCATGTATGAAGCAAACATCTTATAACTCAATTTATATAAGTAAATGTTTCATTCACCATTTAGAAAAAGTGAACATAGAAATGAAAACAAATGTTCTAACAAACAATAAAAACAAACAAAAACACATACATTAACAACAATGAAGTTAAACAATCATTTGTTCCTACACTACTTCAGCTGCTTCAGAATAACAGCAGTGAAATATATAAGAGGACTGGTGGTAGATTTGGATGTTTTGCATTTGTTAGATATCATGTGTTTGTTCTCCAACATGGGACTACATCAGATGACATGAAGCCAAGTAACTGGAAGATATATACCATACTGGACAGGGCTCCCACTCCACCAACAATTTAATTGAGGTTGATCTATGAAGTCTAGGTGTTTTGTTGTCTTGCCTATATAATTGACTCCATACTTTATGTGTAAGGAATAGTTTGATAAATATTAACATGTTGTGCTGTAACGTTAAATGAATTTAACTTTGATTAAAAAACCTAAGTTTATTCCCCGTATGTTCATTATGGGACAGTGTCGTATCTAAATGCAGTTCTTGAGTATAAAGTTTAAATATGCTGCATGACGTTGTTGCATGAGTTGCTTCAAAGTTTACCCCTATGGTCAGGGATTGCTTTAGGTCACTGGTTCTCAACGGGGGCGGTACCGCCCCCCAGGGGGCGTTCAGAGAACATCGGGGGGCGCTGGAAGCAATATTTTTGAAAGGGGGGCGTTGAGGTGTTCTTGGGGGACGTTCACGCATAATGTCTTTTTGTCATGAAAAACGCTGGCCACAGCGTCTTTTCCTGTACAAAAAGCAGCTGTCAGCATCTTTTGTTGCTATAGGAAACCACAACTCTGCTTGCGATTGGTCAGCTGTCAGCAGTGTTATTACGGGTACGTTCGTAAATGCACGAACGGTCAGTCCGCTCGGACAACCCGTCTGTTCCGCCAGAGCACCCAGCTCTGAGCGCTCAGGGCGCAGCGCTCTGGACTGTGGAACGGGGACGCTCTGAGCGCATTTACGAACGTACCCTACAAAAAGCAGCCGGGAGCGGACCGGAAGTCGTTGTAATTTTGGGATCGCGACTGTTAATAATCTGTTTCACTTTGTTAAATTTTGATATGTTTTGATATGACAAATTCCACTAACAGATTCGAACTAAGTGGTCAGTTTATGAAAATAATACCCGTTTCTATGTCTGCTACGACATGGAAGAGCTGGCTAGCCAGGCTGCTCCACACAGAGCTCTGTTTGTTCAAAATTACAACGACTTCCGGTCCGCTCCCGGCACGATGTCTTGTCATGTCACCAGCTAGCCCTCTAGCGTTTGCCGCCATATCGTGACACTACCCCCCCCCCCCCCTAAATATTAGCATCATAAAACAACAAAAATCATATCACATCAGCAAAATGGCCACGAAAAAGATAAAATGCAGACAGTACTCTATTGAATATCTTAGCTATGGCTTCATACCGTCTCCTACCAATGCACAACTCCCAATGTGTTTACTTTGCAAACATGTATTTTCCAATGAGGGAATGAAACCCTCACGTTTAAAAGGAGCACCTTACCAAGATCCACCCGGATAAGGCAGATAAGGAGCGTCCGTTCTTCCAGGCCCTCAAAGAGAAACATGGTAGGAGCACCATCAGCAGTCTCTTCGCTAGGAAGACCACCCAGCGGGCTAATAGCGTCATATAACATCTCCTTGCTGATAGCCGAATTTGGGCAGCCGTTCACAATCGGACAGAAGTTGGTACTTCCTGCCATCAAAGAGGTCATATCTACTGTGATGGAGCGTGATCCCACACAGGTGCTGAAATCTATCCCACTCAGTAATGACACTGTAGCACGCAGGATTGATGAAATGGGCGCTGATACAGAGGAGCAGCTGTGTGCCATCCTGCGGGAAACTCCATTCAGCCTTCAGCTGGATGAGACAACCACTTCTGACAACAATGTTCTGTTGATGGCCTATGTCCGCTATAGCACCTCCAACAGTCAGGAGATGGCTGAGGAATTTTTATTTTCCAAATATCTGGTCACAGACACCAAGGGCCAGACCATTTTTAATGCACTGGATGCTTATCTACAGGAGAAGTAAATCCCGATCAACAACATCCTCGCATGTGCTACTGACGGTGCCCCTTCCATGGTTGGCAGGTACCGTGGCTTCACCACTCTGCTGAAGGAGCAGGTCCCGCATGTCCTCACAGTCCTCTGTGTCTTGCACCGCCACAACCTTGTGGCCAAATCTAAAAGTCCACCTCTCCACGAGTCTCTCAATCTTGCAGTAAAGGCAATAAACAAAATAAAAGCCCACGCCCTGAATAACAGATTGTTCCGACAGCTGTGTCAGGAAAATTATGAGACCTTTGAGCGTCTTCTTCTCCACACTGATGTCCGCTGGCTCTCAAAAGGAAACTGCCTTGCTCGTTTTTGTGAGCTGTTTGACAGCATCGTGGAGTTCCTGGAGGAGGTGGATGCAGCTCTCGGGGAACAGGTGTCATCCAGCCGCTGCGACATCATGTACCTCGCAGACTTCTTTGGCAAAATGAATAAAGTCACGCTGAAGCTCCAAGGAAAAGGAGTTACTCTGATCCAGAGCAAGGCGGTCATCCACAGTCTCACCTCCAGGCTGGATCTATACCGGCAGAGCATAGACAGGAGGCAGTTTGCTCATTTCCCGCTGTTGACCAAGGTGATCTAGCCTAGGCTACTAAATAATGATAATAATAAATAAAACATGTAATAAATGTAGGCTACTCTATGCAACACTATATTTGTGTTCCTGGTTAGTATAAATAACTTATGTTCTGAATGTATTATGAGAATAAAGAAACATCAATTAGTAAACTAATTAGCAATAAAATAAACAGTTTAAAATCGGATGGTAACATTCTGCACCGATAACAATTTCCTGGTTATACTCATTGCAGGTGTCTGAGGCTCTTACCGATGAGCGCCTCCTCATTTACACAGACCACCTGAGGATGGTGAATGCCGACTTGAAGATCTGCTTCAGAGATCTTTTGGACCTCGATGTTCCCACCTGGGTGGTGCAGCCCTTTCAGGCGGACGTGGCGGAATGCGAGCCAGCAATACAGGAGCATCTCATCGACATCCAGAGTGACGATGAGGCCCAGGCTATTTTCCGCACCTCTGGCTGGGGCAAGATGTGGGTCAAATACTCTCAGAGTTACCCGGCTCTCTGGGAGAAAGCGAGGCTGCTTCTTCTGGCTTTCCCAACCACATACCTCGTGGAGCAGGGATTCAGCCAGGTCCTCCACATGCAGTCCAAGTACCGCAATCGCTTGAACTTGATGGCCTCAGGTGCACTGCGACTGAAACTAAGTTCTCTGCAACCCGCAGTGAAGAAACTGGCGGAGAACCACCAAGCGCAGGGCTCACACTAACCTTCCCCCCCCCCCCCCGCAATTTGGCGAAATGCAACACCTTTCCGACCTGTTAGTTCTGTAGGCCTAATGTACAGTTTTGTAGCCTACTGTTTGTTCTGCACTGGACATGTGTGAAATTGCTGCTGTTTGGTAGCAGTCTGTTTGTATTCTCTGCTCTTGTCTGAGTTTGTTTAACACTCATAAATATAATTTTTAATCACATTTACATGGCTTTTCTGCTCTCTGGTAAACTAATGATAATGATATTCCAACTGCCCAGTTAAATCAAATCTATTATTTGGCATTCAGTGACATGCTTTTTAAATGATATAACACAGAATATTAGTCAACATTAATATTCAGGGAAGAAAATAAGTCTACTTTTTTTGATGGGGGGCGGTAAGAGGCCTGGATAATGGACAGGGGCGCGCTGGCCCAAAAAAGGTTGAGAACCCCTGCTTTAGGTAGACAACAATATTAATGATATCAACCTCTCGTACAATATATGGACATGAGCCAAATCATTTTGATGTAATCGACCTACTGCCCAACGCTACAATGTAAGACCCTTTCTGGGTGTAAACCAAATCACATAGGAGTTTTATTTTGTGATTTATCAAATGTAAAGTAAGCCTGCTGTTGCTTTGCATGTTTGTGTGAAAAAGGTATAACCATATAGTAACCACATGTCTGTTCAGGAATGAAAGACTGTATTTTTCTAAACGTTTAATATTTATTTATATCCGAGTACCTAAGGATATACACATACCCAAGTATCCCATTTTCCTTTCATATTTATGAAGTTGTAGGTGAAATTGTTATTTAGATTAAGCTATTGTTGTTATTATTATTTACCTATTGGAACAATCATTATTCCCAAAAATGCAAGAAGTGCAATTAGGTGTTTTGAGATATTGTAGAAGCATGACTTGTCAACAAGTTACCTACAATAATTTTTTAGGAAAATATCGGAAAACACTCTTATAAAAAAGAGTTTTTTTTAAATATTTTATAAATATAAAAGCTGCAAATCTCAGAGAACAAATGTCACTGTGTGTGCTGTGTGCTCTGCATGTGTGACCATTAAAGAGGGTTTCATCCCTCCGATTCGATCTATCTATTTTAGTACCTGGCCCCTCCGTGGTGGTAGCCTGTCTCAAATCATCCCGCTGGGGCTGCTCCTCCTGCCCCACCTCTATGATGGTGCACTGCTTCACGGGGGGGGGGGATCTTCAGCACCTCCACCTGCACGGTGCTTGTCTCTGGCACCTGGCTCTCTGTGGTCCCTGCCTCCTGCCAGTTGTTTTCTGGTTCAGATGGGTCACAGGGTGTGAGGTTCAGCGTGACTGTCTCTTCCTCAGTATCTTCCGCAACCCCCTGGCCAGTGGAGTCCTGTGTCCAACCTGTGCAAGTTAAACAAATGTTGGTCTTCACTTGCTTAAGACAAAGAGGTTAACTCATATATCTAGAAATAAGAAATACAGCGTGCTTAAGGTATGTTTCCAGACAGGGTCAAAAATATACTCGTCATGTCATAGGACTGTGTGCAGTCAAAGTTAATAGCAGAGAAATAGTGGTATTTATCCAGTCAACCATTTATGGTTTTGTTTTTGCGATATTATTCTTCCGATTTGTGTCTACATTCCATGTGATGTGACATGTCAATTTGTCGGTAGACAACATATAGACGTGTGCATGTATGTTCCCTTACATTATTTACATCCACACATTTTGTTCAGAATTTATGAGACTGACGCAAACGTGTTTTGCATAAGTGCAATCAAATAAGTAGCAAGTCGCTTTGGATAAAACGGGATAAAAACCTCTGGATGCACTGGATAACTGCTTTTGTTTACAACCCGAGAAACATGACCTTAACTGCCAAACTGAATATGTGGTCAACTGGGATCGTCTTCATGTATTGTGCTCTTACCATTAACCTCAAAATATTTCTCCCTTTTGGGCGTTGATAAAGGAAACCGTTTAGGAACGGTTTGCTAAAAGGAAATTGCTTAAGGGATGGCTCAAGCCTAAACATACATTTCAGTCATCAAACCTAACTACCTTGACATTAAGAACTTTACAACTTTCAATTTGTATACAATGAATGCGCAAGTGGTAGCACAATACCCCAAAATGGTTTTTCAAATTCACGTAAACTTGCCTAACTATTTCCTGATAAATAACAGTTAAATGTCCACAAGTCCCCTCTGCAGAGTAAGCCATGTCTCATTAGGCTACATACTCAGTGTTTAAAAATGTATTTATTGTATGTAGTTTGCTAAAATAATAAATAGTCAAACGTTGTCCATAACCCTAAATATTTTGCAATTACTTTCAACTTTTGTAATACTTTGCAGCTAAAAATAGTGACAATTAACAGGTAGAAAGGATGTGTGTTAGTTGTCTCACAAAAATATAGTTTGCCAAACCCAAATAAATGGCTCGAATGACTGCTTTCTGGCTGTATCAAAGGATAAATACTGGATGAAGTTGTTGTCCCACAAGATTTGGATGGATTGAAAACAGTCGCTGTAAGTTGTTGTTAACTTAACTGACTTTATTAAATGAGTTGATCCAAACTCATTCCATATAACTGTGTTGGTTATAAGGAAATGTTAAGCTCTCCATTGATACAAACATTTTGTGTACACAATACTGTGAACTGTGAAGATGTAGTGCAAGCATCTCACCTTCACAAACGTACTCATAAAAAGTGCCTATCTTGTCAAGGTAATCCTGGGCATAGGCGGTCAGTGTGCAGCGAGGGGTTAGGATTTCACATTTGACGTCCTTCTTCCTGGTCTCCTTGCTAAGAAGCAGCACTGGTTTAAAGCCAATGGCATGGAGTTTCTCAAGCTGTAATGACAAAATAATATATTTACCGTTTAAAGAAATGGAAAGGAAACAACAACTATATAACTACAACTATAACATTACTGATGACAGCATCTAGTTGTATGCCATTCATAAACCTAGATGCTGAGTTAAGCTTTTGCAGAATCATGTATTTACCAGGAAGGGTTACACAGTAGAAGCAGAAAATATTTTATAGAAAAACACAAAATACAAATAAATCAGTATCCTGAGTCCCAGTTCAAACCCTGATAATCTTAAAGTTAAAGTACAATAAGATACAAATGTGTGACCACTCAACATTTAACAGTTAACACTTACAATGACGATTGCATAATAAAAAATGAAACACAATCCAAGCATAGCTTGACACTGTTGAAATTGAAATTGCGTGCTACGATGTAAAACGTTCCCGTAGGTTGTGGCTGCAGTCGTAAGAGTAATATAGAGTAGTAACATACAATTATGTAGTCTTATTAAAGGTGGGGTAGGTAAGTTTGAGAAAACCGGCTCGAGATACACTTGTTGTTATATTCCATGGAATGCTCTTAACATCCCGATAGCAATGAATATCTTCAGTGCTTTGACAAAAAATCCATAAAAAAATGTCATCTGTGGAAGCCGTAATCCTGTAAAAAGCACGACCAATCATCTGAGCCGGCCCGGCTAAAGTAACTGGATGGCCTACCTGCCTGTCAGCCTTCCATCTGTGCACAAACTTATCTCGTGCCCTCATTGGTCATGTGCGCGTTCGTGTGTGTTGGAGGAGGGGCTCTATAAGGAAGTGGCAGATTTTCTCCGGTTGTGTATTTTCAAATTCTAGCGATCTCGAGCCAGTTTGTCTAACTTACATACCCTACCTTTAAGGTCTAAAAGTGTGTACATAAGCAAGAATGGAACACAACATGGAAGTGAAGGAAGTGCTCTGTTTATTTAAATGTGTAGTTAAATAAAAATAGTGTCCCTTGGCTGTGAAAGTTAAGATAAGAGTAGTTTTAAAATTGAAAGAAAAGAGAATATTAAATAATACCTTTGCAATAATATCTATACTTGAAGTTGATATCAAAGTGTATATTGGTTAATAAGATACAAACATCATTAAGAAATACATGTATATAAAAACAGCATTCAACTTGATCCTGGCCCAAGATATTGGCAAACAGTCAGGGTCCGTCTGTGTCAGTTCTTTGGTGTCAGCTTGGTGTGTCCGGGCCTTAACATACAGTAAAAAGTGTACATACCAAGACATTGGCTTCATCCTTGATGGAAGCAATGTTGTGGTTCTTCTTCCGCCCTGACACCCAACCCCCTCGCTTCTCATCAAACCTCTTGAGCTTCTTCTCAAGGCGCGGCTTTTTTGGCTGCTCCTTAAGGCAATGTCCACAGATCTTCTGTGCACAAAATAAAATGTTCTGACAGAAAGGCCATGTCTTTTTTGTAGACCCACCTGGCATGATTAACACGGGATTACAAACAAACAGACAGACTGACAAACACAGGAAAGTAGAGAAGTACACAGCATAGATAGAAGGGTGAATAAAGAAATAGATGATAGATATAAGAGAGCTAGATAGGGAGATAGGTTGAGTTTGGCTCTTAAAAGTGCCGTTGGTTTTATGATGGTGTAGATCAGTGTATGGGTTTGTGGTGTGGGTACAGGAGCTGCAGGAGAGAACAGAAAAAGTGAATTATGTAGTGAAACTAGCTTTTTTAAATGCACATTGTGACGGTTTAACTACTTTAGACAGACTGAGTTCATTTACGTGTTTCCTGTTTCATACGCGTAACAAGCACATGGACATGGACTATGCCCCTCCCCCCCAAACATACATTAAAATGTCGGCCAGCGTTAGTACTGTCATGTGTAAAACAAAAGCGATTAAGATAACGTATAACTCACACTTTAACACCGACGTATGTAGCCGTAATTAAGACAAATATTTTTCACACACCACTTATGAGCTGATATAAATGTAGCTAAACTAGTTTAAGCTTGTGTTGAACGTGAGCTAGCTAGCTAGCCGCCCGCAAGAATAATTTCACATTAATGTTGCTTTGCTGATTATGGCGAAAGCATTTGTCAGACTTAGAACAGTTCAGTATGTATGATGAACCATGCGAGTAAAGGCTTAAAAAAAAGCCCCAATTATTAAATCTAAGCAAAACATGTATCAGACTTTAGTGACCCAACTTACTTTGTCAGAGGATGGATCGCAATGCCGGTGGCAGTGTCTTTGGCCAATAGGTGCTGCTCTGAATGATGTAATTTCCTGTACCGATTATACAATAAAATATTAATAAATTTCCTATATTTTGACACGATAACTCTTTAATAACCTAAGTAGCCTACGGACAAAAACAAAAAAGTATATATTGCCTTATAAAATGCAGAAAAGTTTAAACATCTAACATGATAATAATAAATAAAAAATAATGATATCTTAAACCAAAATAAATAAAATGTAATATTAACCGACAAAAACAATTTAACATAAATAAAACAAGGATTAAAACAAGGATAAGTTTGACTCAATGTTGTGTAAAGTACCCGTTATGGTTAAAAAAAACATTTTTTAATTTTTATTTTTTGAAAATAATACAGCTTCCAGCTTCCCGAGACACGAAGAGGAGACACGAACAATTCTTCCACTTGAAATGCATTTAAACTTTGTCAGAGAGATGTTTAATCGGTTCATTTTAATTGGTTAATAATTGGTGTTTAATACTGGCAACTTCTAATTGTTGGGGGGGGGCGGCGTTCGATCCAGTTTCGATTCCGTAACCTTGGCGCACAGCCACTCCAACATCCAATCCCGACTTGAAGTTTAATCACGGGGACTGTAGTCCTAAACGATAGCTGGGGATTATGGGTAGTGTAGTGTCTTCGGCCATCCTAAACTCGATGATGCTCGAAATGTCCCTTATAGGCCTACGTCTGTTTCCGGTTATTTTATTTTGAAATTCAGTTCCTGAAGGACGGCAAAAAAGCCCGAGATTATAGAATTAAACAAATAAATAAAAACAAGGATAATTGTGTGTTATTGTTGACTAAATAACAGTGTGTTATTTTGAAAAGAATAACAAATTAGAAGGAAACATGAGCCCCATTTATTTTCCTCACAGACAGCAACAAAAGTCCGAAATGATACGATTTTAAATAAAAGCAATAATCGTGGCTTGATATTGAGTAAGAACATGTTTTTATGAACCACACAGCTTCCGGTCTTCCTATAACACGTAATGCAGTGAGACTACCAACAGAAATACATTGCTTTAAAATCGTGCTGTGCAACACGAAAAAAAAGGGGAAAGACTACCAATAGAAATACATTGCTTTTAAAATCGTTCTGTGCAACACGAAAAAAAAGGGGAAAATCGTGTTGGTGAACACGAATCAATAGATTAAAAATCGTGTTGTGAACACGAAATGCTGTGAGACTGGGTTGTATATTTCGACTCTGACCATGTGTTGCTTAACACATGCTGCCGTCTGTCATCACGGAGTTCACAGAAGATTTGCAGCTGCAGGCGGGAGGATCAGCCAACCTCACGCCCACCTGACATGCTTTAGATCTTCAGCAGTATCCAGCTACACGCCGATTATTAACGGTGAAGTCAAGTTTCTATGACCTGTTGAAACCTGGAAAATCTAAAATACCTACCTCTAAAAATCAACCTTGGTTTTGTTTATAGTTTTATTATTAGAAATTAATGTTGGTGTTGGCAGCTTTATCCTCAGTGTTGTAATGTGATCCTCGTCCTTAGATTAGAGATGGGTGAGTCCTGATTCATCCGGATCATTAACCCGGATCCTAATGAGCTGGTCGTGACGAGTCTCCCCTCTCGATTAACCCGAGTCCTTTGAGTCCTATACCTGGTGAAGTACAAATTAAAACTATAAATTGCGTCACTCGCTACTCTCCTTATAACATGTAAAATCACATTACTGGGTGTTATGTATCAGACTATTTCTTCAGAGTCAAGCTAGCTGCTTCAACCTGTTTCCAGTATTTTTGCTAAGCTAAGTTAGCCAGCTGCTGGTGGTATCTTTAATGTGCCAGTGTTTTACAGGCTGGTTTGTCAATCATTAGGAACTCATATTGCGCAGCAAACCTTTATCGCAACAGAGAAGCAGAGGTATCCCAATGCAAACATATAGCTTCAATTGAGAGTTAAAGCAACTTAACCCTTATGTTGTGTTCGGGTCTCCCGTGACCAGTTTCAAGTTAAAATTATTCAATAACTACGCTCTAGTTTTTTTTTATTGGGACAAGGCTTCATGATATCCTCCAGAACAGCTA